>NC_084583.2:22700000-22917500 GCF_033978685.3 Nerophis lumbriciformis | reverse complement strand
TATATATATATATATATATATATATATATATATATATATATATATGTATATATATATATATATATATATATATATATATATACATATATATATATATATACATACATATATATATATATACATATATATATATATATATATATATACATATATATATATATATATATATATATACACACACATATATATATATATATATATATATACACACACATATATATATATATATATATATATATATATATATACACACACACACACATATACACACACATATATATATATATATATATATACACACACATATATATATATACACACACATATATATATATATATATATACACACACACACACATATACACACACACACACACATATATATATATATATATACATACATTGATATATACAGTATATAATTTATATTTATTTATTTTGCCGTTTTTGTTTACATGTTAAAGGTGTTTTAATGGATATACATGCATGTTTAACACATATAGATTCCTTTCTTTCATGAAGACAAGAATATAAGTTGGTGTATTACCTGATTCTGATGACTTGCATTGATTGTAATCAGACAGTAGTGATGATAACGTACACGTTTTCAAATGGAGGAGAAAAAAAGTTCCTCCTTTCTGTCTAATACCACATGAAAGTGGTTGGTTTTTGGCATCTAGTTTGTCCAGCTTCCATATTCGTTTTTATACACTTTACAAGAAATACATTGGCGGCAAACTCCGTAGCTTGCTAGCTTGTTTGCGCTGGCTTTCGGAGACTCTTGTTTTGAAAGCGCATGCGCGATGGAGCGCCACTTTTATTGTGAAGACAGGAACTGTGCAGTCAGTCTTTAGGCTTTTGACGGGACGTACGGTTGAAATAAAAAAGGGTCTTTTTTCCTTCACACTTTTGATTGATTTATTGGAACTTTTATTATTAGATTGCACAGTACAGTACATATTCCGTACAATTGACCACTAAATGGTAACACCCCAATAAGTTTTTCAACTTGTTTAAGTCAGGTCATGTGACCACCTGGCTCTGTTTGATTGGTCCAACGTCACCAGTGACTGCATCTGATTGGTGAAACGCAGGCACGATGAAGGTCTGTCTGACAGACCAAAACAAACAAAGCGTGCATTAACAGATGGATAAAAATTAGTAGCGAGTAGCGAGCTGAATGTAGATAAAAGTAGCGGAGCAAAAGTAGCATTTCTTCTCTATAAATATACTCAAGTAAAAGTAAAAGTATGTTGCATTAAAACTACTCTTAGAAGTATAATTTATCCCAAAAGATTTAGATTAGATTTATTGGTCCCCTTGGGGAAATTCATTGTCACTGCCGTACATTTAAACACTAGACATTACACATCACACCAAAAAATAAATAAAAAAAATAACAAAAAGACATCATACATGACTAACACACATTTACAGGCTTGTCAGACAGGTCGGCCGGGCCTGCTGTTAAGGGCTGCTATAGCTGCAGGGATCAGGCTTTTCCTGAAAAGTTACTCAAGTAGATGTAACGGAGTAAATGTAGCGCGTTACTACCCACCTCTGGTTACAAATAGCCTCATTGAACTGTTCATTCCACATCGGGTAAATGTTTACTATGTTGTCCTTTTAAGTTGACTGTTAACATGCAGTTCATTAGTGCCATGGTCGAGTGTGCTACACAGAGAGCCTCACCGTCCTGACCGGTGCACATTCCATTCCACATCAGGATGTAAACAGTGTCCATAACATCGCTCAAGTCTGCTGTCCATCATTATCACAACAAACAAGAGTCCAGGGGGCTTGACCTAGCGACAATTGCAATGTTTTAGATGGGGGTTACACTTGGTTGTAACTGTGTTGCATACTCAGGTCACATATTCAACGGAGGACAGTTTTGTGAAAGTGAATGCTGAGAAGCTCCAGGACTTACAAGAGTGAAAATGTGCTGCTTTATTTTATAGGCATAACAGTTTATAATGTACTGACTGTCATGATCTGGCAGTTCTGTCTGCTTTCTGGTTTCTGGGTTACAGCCACCTGAAACTCATTTCCTCCTGACTACTGAAGCTCTCCGGTCCATTCACTCCTGATGGTTCACCCTTCCAGTTGTGTTCATCTCCTCTGCTTTGGCTCCACTGTTTGGACGTCAATTTAAGCACTTTTTAGTGGTAATAATAATAATAATAATAACAGGGGGTTGATGAGTCAGACAAATTATCGCCCAGGGTTTGCTTCCATCTGCAGTCCCCTGGTAGGTTCATTACTCAGCAAATGGTAAATATCTATACCGTATTTTCCGCACCATAAGGCGCCCTGGGTTATAAGGCGCGCCTTCAATGAACGGCATATTTCAAAACTTTGTCCACCTATAAGCCGCCCCGTGTTGTAAGCCGCATCTAACTGCGCTAAAGGAATGTCAAAAAAACAGTCAAATAGGTCAGTCAAACTTTAATAATATATTAAAACCAGCGTGATGTGGGCGCGCATGGAGTCGTATATCAACATGGACGGAGCTGCGTGAAAAAAGCCACCCGGCCTCTTCGCGTAAACTTAAACTTACCTTAACCACTCGCTCATCTTTTCTTCATCCATCCCTTCGAGTTAGCTTTTATGATGTCGCCGGCTGGAAAGGTCTCTTTTGGCAAGGTCTTCCTTTTGAATATCACCATGGGTGGAAGTTTCTGACCATTAGCATGGCAAGCTAGAACCACAGTGAAGGATGACTTCTCATTCCCTGTGGTGCGAATATTCACCGTACGTGCTCCCGTTGTATCCACAGTGCGGTTCACAGGAATATCAGTTGCTGTGAAATAGTAATCCGTGTGCGGATGGAGAGATTGCGTCTTTTCATGAACCGGATCCCTGTCGCTTAGTAGGAGCCATTTTGTGGTCTTTACAGATGTAAACACACAAAGGAAATGAAACGTACGGTAATATCCGCGCGCTTTTTCTTCTTCTACGCGGGCGGGTGGTTGCTTACAGTAGAAGAAGAAGCGCTTCCTGTTCTATGGGGGCGGGTGCTTACCTTGGCGGTTGCTTGCGTAGAAGAAGAAGCGCTTCCTGTTCTACCGGGAAAAAAGATGGCGGCTGTTTACCGTAGTTGCGAGATCGAAACTTTATGAAAATGAATCGTAATATTAATCCATATATAAAGCGCACCGGGTTATGAGGCGCACTGTCAGCTTTTGAGAAAATTTGTGGTTTTTAGGTGCGCCTTATAGTGCGGAAAATACGGTAGTTAGAAAGTCACCCACAATATGTTCAAGCTATAAAAACAGCGAGTCAGAGCAAACAGTCTTAAAGAAAACGCATTGAACGAGAAGGTGTGTCCAAACTTTTGGCCTGTACTGTATATTTCATGTGTAAAAAGGAATATACATATTTAAAAAATATTAAATGACACCAAAACGCATCAATTGAATTAATTTTAAAGGGGAACATTATCACAATTTCAGAAGGGTTAAAACCATTAAAAATCAGTTCCCAGTGGCTTATTTTATTTTTTGAAGTTTTTTTCAAAATTTTACCCATCACGCAATATCCCTAAAAAAAAGCTTCAAAGTGCCTGATTTTAACCATCGTTATATACACCCGTCCATTTTCCTGTGACGTCACACAGTGATGCCGATACAAACAAACATGGCGGGTAGAACAGCAAGCTATAGCGACATTAGCTCGGATTCAGACTCGGATTTCAGCGGCTTAAGCGATTCAACAGATTACGCATGTATTGAAACGGATGGTTGTAGTGTGGAGGCAGGTAGCGAAAACGAAATTGAAGAAGAAACTGAAGCTATTGAGCCATATCGGTTTGAACCGTATGCAAGCGAAACCGACGAAAACGACACGACAGCCAGCGACACGGGAGAAAGCGAGGACGAATTCGGCGATCGCCTTCTAACCAACGATTGGTATGTGTTTGTTTGGCATTAAAGGAAACTAACAACTATGAACTAGGTTTACAGCATATGAAATACATTTGGCAACAACATGCACTTTGAGAGTGCAGACAGCCCAATTTTCATCTATTAATATATTCTGTAGACATACCCTCATCCGCTCTCTTTTTCCTGAAAGCTAATCTGTCCAGTTTTGGAGTTGATGTCAGCAGGCCAGGGAAGCTAGGGTCGATATTCTTCTCTTGATCATCTTCTGTGACATAAGGGACGGTTGCCATCTCTGTCGTAGCATAGCTTTCGTCGGTAAAGTGTGCGGAACAAACGACTGACCATTTCGTCGGCTTTCCCCACACCCTCGTATTTTGAACAAATTTCGTCCAATTTCTTGCCACTTTCGCATCTTTGGGCCACTGGTGCAACTTGAATCCGTCCCTGTTCGTGTTGTTACACCCTCCGACAACACACCGACGAAAGTGAGAAAATGGCGGATTGCTTCCCGATGTGACGTAACGTGACGTCATCGCTTCGAGAGCGAATAATAGAAAGGCGTTTAATTCGCCAAAATTCACCCATTTAGAGTTCGGAAATCGGTTAAAAAAAAAAAAGGTCTTTTTTCTGCAACATCAAGGTATATATTGATGCTTACTGTATTTTCCGCACCATAAGGCGCCCTGGGTTATAAGCCGCGCCTTCAATGAACGGCATATTTCAAAACTTTGTCCACCTATAAGCCGCCCCGTGTTATAAGCCGCGTCTAACTGCGCTAAAGGAATGTCAAAAAAACAGTCAGATAGGTCAGTCAAACTTTAATAATATATTAAAAACCAGCGTGATGTGGGCGCGCATGGAGTCGTATATCAACATGGACGGAGCTGCGTGAAAAAAGCCACCCGGCCTCTTCGCGTAAACTTAAACTTACCTTAACCACTCGCTCATCTTTTCTTCATCCATCCCTTCGAGTTAGCTTTTATGATGACGCCGGCTGGAAAGGTCTCTTTTGGCAAGGTCTTCCTTTTGAATATCACCATGGGTGGAAGTTTCTGACCATTAGCATGGCAAGCTAGAACCACAGTGAAGGATGACTTCTCATTCCCTGTGGTGCGAATATTCACCGTACGTGCTCCCGTTGTATCCACAGTGCGGTTCACAGGAATATCAAAAGTCAGTGGAACCTCGTCCATGTTGATAATGTTCTCTGGCCGGATCTTTTTATCAGCTATCTTGTTTTTACAATATGCACGGAAAGTAGCCAGCTTTTCTTGAAAGTCTTTAGGCAGTTGCTGTGAAATAGTAGTCCGTGTGCGGATGGAGAGATTGCGTCTTTTCATGAACCGGAAACCTGTCGCTTAGTAGGAGCCATTTTGTGGTCTTTACAGATGTAAACACACAAAGGAAATGAAACGTACGGTAATATCCGCGCGCTTTTTCTTCTTCTACGCGGGCGGGTGGTTGCTTACAGTAGAAGAAGAAGCGCTTCCTGTTCTATGGGGGCGGGTGCTTACCTTGGCGGTTGCTTGCGTAGAAGAAGAAGCGCTTCCTGTTCTACCGGGAAAAAAGATGGCGGCTGTTTACCGTAGTTGCGAGATCGAAACTTTATGAAAATGAATCGTAATATTAATCCATATATAAAGCGCACCGGGTTATAAGGCGCACTGTCAGCTTTTGAGTAAATTTGTGGTTTTTAGGTGCGGCTAATAGTGCGGAAAATACGGTATTTAAAAAATATTAAATGACACCAAAACGTATCAATTGAATTAATTTTAGAGGGGAACATTATCACAATTTCAGAAGGGTTAAAACCATTAAAAATCAGTTCCCAGTGGCTTATTTTATTTTTTGAAGTTTTTTTCAAAATTTTACCCATCAAGCAATATCCCTAAAAAAAAGCTTCAAAGTGCCTGATTTTAACCATCGTTATATACACCCGTCCATTTTCCTGTGACGTCACATAGTGATGCCGATACAAACAAACATGGCGGGTAGAACAGCAAGGTATAGCGACATTAGCTCGGATTCAGACTCGGATTTCAGCGGCTTAAGCGATTCAACAGATTACGCATGTATTGAAACGGATGGTTGTAGTGTGGAGGCAGGTAGCGAAAATGAAACTGAAGAAGAAACTGAAGCTATTGAGCCATATCGGTTTGAACTGTATGCAAGCGAAACCGACGAAAACGACACGACAGCCAGCGACACGGGAGAAAGCGAGGAAGAATTCGGCGATCGCCTTCTAACCAACGATTGGTATGTGTTTGTTTGGCATTAAAGGAAACTAACAACTATGAACTAGGTTTACATCATATGAAATACATTTGGCAACAACATGCACTTTGAGAGTGCAGACAGCCCAATTTTCATCAATTAATATATTCTGTAGACATACCCTCATCCGCTCTCTTTTTCCTGAAAGCTGATCTGTCCAGTTTTGGAGTTGATGTCAGCAGGCCAGGGAAGCTAGGGTCGATATTCTTCTCTTGATCATCTTCTGTGACATAAGGGACGGTTGCCATCTCTGTCGTAGCATAGCTTTCGTCGGTAAAGTGTGCGGAACAAACGACTGACCATTTCGTCGGCTTTCCCCACACCCTCGTATTTTGAACAAATTTCGTCCAATTTCTTGCCACTTTCGCATCTTTGGGCCACACACAGGAAAACAGCAAAAAACTAAAAATAAGTCAGGGCGTGATGTGACAGGTGGTGACAGTACACCTACTTTGAGACAAGAGCTATAGTGATGCATGCTTGGTTATGCTTTAAAGTCATATCCAACAATTGCGACAACGACTTTTTACTGTCAACTGAGTTTCGTTTTTTTAATGTTTTCTGCCGGTGGTGTGCCTTCGCATTTTTTCAACGCCTTGGCTCAAAAAAAGGTTGAAAAACACCGACTTAGCGGACGACGTTCATTCCGAGCACAGCAGCTTGTATCACAGACATGCACGACGATCAGGGCCGGTCCGTGGCATAGGCCGTATAGGCAAATGCTAAGGGCGCCGTCCATCAGGGGGCGCCACGCCAGTGCCACAAATGTTGGAGAAAAAAAAAAGAAAAAAAAAGTTGGTACTATTATTTCTAAATACAAAAAATAACCCCACGTTTATTAAAATGCAAAGTACAGCCTATTTAATAGAAATATTATTTGTTACAACATTACGCCCCCCCCCCCCCCCCCCCCTGCTCCCCCCGCACGGTGCGCCCCCTCCCTTCCCGTATCATGACTCTTTTTGGACGTCACCACATCAAAAAATCAACACAAGATGCCAAAACAGTCAGGTGCCCAGGGAAGAAAAAAGAGAAAAGAAGAGGAGGAGAAACGAGAAAAAGACAGAGGTAGCAGGTAGGTAACGTTAGCCTACATTAAATTATTTGTCTGTTACAGAATGTGATAGTAACCTGGCTTTTTAGCATTAAGCTAATGTTACATGATTCGGCAATTGCTAATTAATAAATAGCTAGTTCTGTTTTAACGTCGGGTTAATATTGTGGAGGGGGCTAAATTGTTATGGAAAATAATAATGTAACGTTAGGTAATTACAGTACTCCCACCTTACATTCCTCAGGGACATTTCTTTCTTTCTTTAGTTTATTTGGAACATGAACACACTTACATCATAATACATCACACAATTTCATATCATTTCATTTGACATCATGCCCGAAAAGGAGTAGGAAGAAGCAAAGCTTATTTAATCCTACCCCTTTCCCACTTCAAAGCGTTTACAAATATATAGAATCATTTACTGACCTTTTTATATAATAAAATAACATCTATGAATTAGTATACAACAGTTTTGTAATATGTAATTAATTAATTAATTCAGTCATTATTAACATACTGAGATGAAGAATATCTTATTTTCAATAAGGTTGAAAGTATTTCTCATAATTCTTCTTCTTTGTACTCTGTAAGCACTATTATTTTGAACAACCTCTTGAACTGGATCATATCAGTACAATTTTTAACTTCTTTACTTAATCCATTCCATCATTTAATTCCACATACCGTATTTTCCGCACTATAAGGCGCACCTAAAAACCACAAATTTTCTCAAAAGCTGACAGTGCGCCTTATAACCCGGTGCGCTTTATATATGGATTAATATTACGATTCATTTTCATAAAGTTTCGATCTCGCAACTTCGGTAAACAGCCGCCATCTTTTTTCCCGGTAGAACAGGAAGCGCTTCTTCTTCTACGCAAGCAACCGCCAAGGTAAGCACCCGCCCCCATAGAACAGGAAGCGCTTCTTCTTCTACTGTAAGCTACCACCCGCCCCCGGAAGAAAAAGAAGCGCGCAGATATTTCGTTTCATTTCCTTTGTGTGTTTACATCTGTAAAGACCAGACTACAAAATGCACGTACGGTGAATATTCGCACCACAGGGAATGAGAAGTCGTCCTTCACTGTGGTTCTAGCTTGCCATGCTAATGGCCAGAAACTTCCACCCATGGTGATATTCAAAAGGAAGACCTTGCCAAAAGAGACCTTTCCAGCCGGCGTCATCATAAAAGCTAACTCGAAGGGATGGATGGATGAAGAAAAGATGAGCGAGTGGTTAAGGGAAGTTTACGCGAAGAGGCCGGGTGGCTTTTTTCACACAGCTCCGTCCATGTTGATATACGACTCTATGCGCGCCCACATCACAGATGGTGTCAAAAAACAAGTGAAGCACACAAATACAACACTCGCTGTCATTCCGGGTGGATTAACCAAAGAACTCCAACCGCTGGATATTGGTGTCAACAGGGCATTCAAATCACGACTGCGAACGGCGTGGGAACAATGGATGACCGAAGGCGAACACACCTTCACTAAAACAGGCAGACAGCGCCGGACGACATACGCCAACATTTGCCAGTGGATCGTAAATGCCTGGGCAGATATTTCGGTCACAACTGTGGTCCGAGCTTTCCGGAAGGCAGGATTCACAGAACTACTGGACAACAACAGTGACACTGACTCCGATGACTTCGACGAGACGGAACCGGCCATTTTGGATCCCACGCTTGCGCAACTTTTCAATTCGGACACCGAAGACGAAGAATTCGAAGGATTTACGAATGAAGAATAACTTCAGAAGGTGAGCGCTATGTTTATTTTGTGTGTTGTGACATTAACGTTCGAGCAACATTATGTTGCTATTGCTCTACACCATTTTGAATTTTAATTTGAATTTTAATTGAATTTGCGTACATTTTGGGACAGAGTTGTTAGAACGCTGGTTTTCAATATATTATTAAAGTTTGACTGAACTATCTGACTGTTTTTTTGACATTCCCTTTAGCGCAGCGTAGGCGCGGCTTATAATCCGGGGCGGCTTATTGGTGGACAAAGTTATGAAATATGCAATTCATTGAAGGTGCGGCTAATAATCCGGTGCGCCTTATAGTGCGGAAAATACGGTACTGATATGCTAAAAGTTCTAAGTGTTGTACGTGCATATAAATGTTTGTATTAGATCTTTTAAGCAGGTGTTTTTTGTTTACATTGTTATTGCCTTCTGGTTAGCTAATGTTTGCCCTGCAGGTAATCGTCACTTTTCCACCCCTTTATATATTAGGTATAGTTGTAAGTAAAAAAAAAAAGGTCAAAGACAAAGCTATTCGGGTTCTTGTGAGTATATACACTTCACTGCCGATGTGGGGGGGCGCCACCTAAAATCTTGCCTAGGGCGCCAGATTGGTTAGGGCCGGGCCTGACGACGATTCTGTGGCTGCTGATGCGTTCACGTTCATCGTGTTTTCCCAGAGAGGACTCTCCACTCCGTTGGCCATCTTGTGCACATCCACTAAAAACCCTGCTGTTGCAACCCGGGCCGCACGTCTCCGCAGGTATGTGTCAGCCTGCTCGGAGCACTCAGGCATCTGGTCGGCCCGACTCTGACAGCAGCTTGTGTCTGGACGCGCTAGCATCAAATAAAACCTGAACCAAACCCACCAAGCAAATAATGGAGGAGCCGGGAGGCACCAGCACTGACAAGGACGACGTATGTGAGGTAACAACCGCATCTCTCTGCTGCACGCACACCCCCAACGAGCCCCTCTCTCCTCCGCCAATTTCTTCCGCCGGTTATGCAAAAGCGTACAGTATGTGTCGAGCTTATATAATTGGCTCAGAGTGTTGTGAATTACATTTCTCAACAAAATGTTGGGATGAATAATCTGGTGCAGTGCAGATGCTTTAATATTTTAAGGCGTCTTTGCGCAAGAAAGGCATCCGAGCGTCTGGTGAGAGAACGAGCGAACGCAACTGTTCTCCTTTTTGTTTTCCCAAACGTGCACATTATTAGAGATCACGCGAGGGGGGACAAATCAGCGGCACAGTGACGGACGGTTAAGCGATTCAGCGTTCGTATTGAACCGCTACATTATTGATTGGGAGTTATCTATTATTGATCGCGTTCTCCTCAGGGCCGCGGCGGTCAGACGGCAAAGCGAGGACGACTTGCCAGGCGGGCTGAACCATCAGACAGAGATCGCTTGTTTGTATCACCTTGCTTCATTATTGATTGGGATCAATCAATTATTGATTTTGATGATCGTCAGGGGATGCGGAGGGCTTAATCGAGAAAATAGTGCACACGTCGCTGGAAAAAGTCTAATTTCTCTTCCCACACGGCAAAAAGTCAGTGTTCAAAAACAAGAATAAATTAAAGCTGCAAGCAGCATTGGTCGGGCCCGCGTATTTGGCAGGTGCTAGTCCTAAGTGTCCCAATACTTTTGTCCAGTTTTAGTCCCAAGTGTCCCAATAATTTTGGCAAGTTGTAGTCCTATGTGTCCCAATACTTTTGTCCAGTGTAGGTGTCCCCATACGTGTGTCCAGTGGTAGTCCTAAGTGTCCCAATACTTTTGTTCAGTTTTCATCATAAGTGTCCCAATACTTTTGTCTACTTTTAGTCCGAATTGTCCCAATACTTTTGTTTAGTGTACCTACCTTGTCTGCATTGTGTGGGCACGCTGGTGCTTCCTGCTTTTAAGCAGCCTTCTAGAAAAAACAGCAGCATCAGCGCAGCGGCTCTTTGAAGGGTCATAAAATCAAAACCGGAGCCGGTATCAAAACTCTTTCGCTAACTTTCAATTAGAAAGGTTCAATCTCTCTCCTGTGTTAGTTTGAAGGCGAAACGACAAACGCGCTCAGAGGAGTTCGTTTTTGAAGGAAGGTGACCGGTTTTTACAAAAAATTTGTTTTGAAGGGGGAATAGCAAACTTCCTGATGATTTTTGCTGGGGGTTGTCAATTTATGAAATGTAGGTCTAAGTGAGACCTACATAGAGGTTTTTGTTTCATGTCTCTCCGACTTTCCCAGTGGGAGTTACAGCCAGTTTTGTCATTTTTTTTCTTCCGAGGAGCAGTTTTTTCTGCGTTTTATTAAAAAATTGCGGTAGAGCACAATTTTTAGATTTGGGGTTAGGTTTTTTCATTAGATCACAGTTTTAGCCAGTCCTGATGTGTGTGTTCAGTTTGGTGAGTTTTGAAGCATGTTAAGAGGGTGAAAATACAGCTCAAAGAGGCAAAATTGACTGTTTTTAGTACTTTTTTGTCTTAAAGGGGGAATTGCCAACTTCCTGTTGATTTTTGCCCGAGAATGTACCATTAATGAAATTTAGGTCTAAGTCAGACCTACATAGAGGTTTTTGTTTTATGTCTCTTCGACCTTCCTAGTGGGAGTTACAGGCAGTCTAGTTTATTTTTTTCCTAGGGGGCGCTAGAGCGCAATTTTGATTTTTGGGGTTTGGTTTTTTTATCAAACGGCAATTTTCGCCAGCCCTGATGTGTGCGTCAAATATGGTGAGTTTTGAAGCATGTTAAGTGGGTCAAATTACAGCTCAAAGAGGCGGCCGGTATAATAATAATAAAGAATATAAAACCTTACAAATTCAATAGGTCCTTATGTCCCATTGCATAAGGACTCCCTTGGAGTCCTTTTGCAATGGGCCATTGCGGGCCCTAATTAAAGCTGCAAGCAGCATTGGTCGGGCCCGCGTATTTGGCAGGTGCTAGTCCTAAATGTCCCAATACTTTTGTCCAGTGATAGTCATAAGTGTCCCAATACTTTTGTCTACTTTTAGTCCGAAGTGTCCCAAGACTTTTGTCTAGTGTACCTACCTTGTCTGCATTGTGTGGGCACGTTGGTGCTTCCTGCTTTTAAGCAGCCATCTTAAAAAAACAGCAGCGCAGCAGCATCAGCGCAGCGGGTCTTTGAAGGGTCATAAAATCAAAACCGGAGCAGTTAGAAAAAAAGCGCTTCTGTCATTGTAATCACAAGGGTTCAATCTCTCTCCTGTGTTAGTTTGAAGGTGAAACGACAAACGCGCTCAGAGGAGATAGTTTTTGAAGGAAGGTGACCGGTTTTTACAAACAAATTGTTTTGAAGGGGGAATAGCAAACTTCCTGTTGATTTTTGCTGGGGGTTGTCAATTAATGAAATGTAGGTCTAAGTGAGACCTACATAGAGGTTTTTGTTTCATGTCTCTCCGACCTTCCCAGTGGGAGTTACAGGCAGTTTTGTCATTTTTTTCTTCCGAGGAGCAGTTTCTTCTGCGTTTTATAAAAAAATTGCGGTAGAGCACAATTTTTAGATTTGGGGTTAGGTTTTTTCATTAGATCACAGTTTTAGCCAGTCCTGATGTGTGTGTTCAGTTTGGTGAGTTTTGAAGCATGTTAAGAGGGTCAAAATACAGCTCAAAGAGGCAAAATTGACTGTTTTTAGTACTTTTTTGTCTTAAAGGGGGAATTGCCAACTTCCTGTTGATTTTTGCCCGAGAATGTACCATTAATGAAATTTAGGTCTAAGTCAGACCTACATAGAGGTTTTTGTTTTATGTCTCTTTGACCTTCCTAGTGGGAGTTACAGGCAGTCTAGTTTTTTTTTTTCCTAGGGGGCGCTAGAGCGCAATTTAGATTTTTGGGGTTTGGTTTTTTTATCAAACGGCAATTTTCGCCAGCCCTGATGTGTGCGTCAAATATGGTGAGTTTTGAAGCATGTTAAGTGGGTCAAATTACAGCTCAAAGAGGCGGCCGGTATAATAATAATAAAGAAATAAAACCTTACAAATTCAATAGGTCCTTATGTCCCATTGCATAAGGACTCCATTCGGGAGTCCTTTTGCAATGGGCCATGCGGGCCCTAAAAATACAAAAATTAGAGGTATTTTATTTGAACTAAGCACAATTATCTGCCAATAGAACAAGAACATTTGGCTTGTCGAGACTTCCATCCATCCATCCATCCATCTTCTTCCGCTTATCCGAGGTCGGGTCGCGGGGGCAGCAGCTTAAGCAGGGAAGCCCAGACTTCCCTCTCCCCAGCCACTTCGTCCAGCTCCTCCCGGGGGATCCTGAGGCGTTCCCAGGCCAGCCGGGAGACATAGTCTTCCCAACATGTCCTGGGTCTTCCCCGTGGCCTCCTACCGGTCGGACATGCCCTAAACACCTCCCTAGGGAGGCGCTCGGGTGGCATCCTGACCAGATGCCCGAACCACCTCATCTGGCTCCTCTCGATGTGGAGGAGCAGCGGCTTTACTTTGAGCTCCTCCCGGATGGCAGAGCTTCTCACCCTATCTCTAAGGGAGAGCCTCGCCACCCGGCGGAGGAAACTCATTTCGGCCGCTTGTACCCGTGATCTTGTCCTTTCGGTCATAACCCAAAGCTCATGACCATAGGTGAGGATGGGAACGTAGATCGACCGGTAAATTGAGAGCTTTGCCTTCCGGCTCAGCTCCTTCTTCACCCCAACGGATCGATACAGCGTCCGCATTACTGAAGACGCCGCACCGATCCGCCTGTCGATCTCACCATCCACTCTTCCCCCACTCGTGAACAAGACTCCGAGTTACTTGAACTCCTCCACTTGGGGCAAGATCTCCTCCCCAACCCGGAGATGGCACTCCACCCTTTTCCGGGCGAGAACCATAGACTCGGACTTGGAGGTGCTGATTCTCATCCCGGTCGCTTCACACTCAGCTGCGAACCGATCCAGAGAGAGCTGAAGATCCTGGCCAGATGAAGCCATCAGGACCACATCATCTGCAAAAAGTAGAGACCTAATCCTGCAGCCACCAAACCAGATCCCCTCAACGCCCTGACTGCGCCTAGAAATTCTGTCCATAAAAGTTATGAACAGAATCGGTGACAAAGGGCAGCCTTGGCGGAGTCGAGACTTTCCAAAACAAGTAAAATTAGCTAACCTCAATGAACCCAAAAAATACCTTAAAATAAGTATATTCTCACCAATGTTCCCTCTAATTTTTCATGCAAAGCAAAAACTCCCTGAGCATCCAGTGGAACCCATGTGAGCAACATCAGACGTGCACACTGTGGCTACACCAGCAGCACACCTGTCCCAAACCTGACTAAATAACAACTTCAATCTCCATCCATCCATCCATTTTCTACGGCTTGTCCCTTTCGGGGTCGCGTGGGGTGCTGGAGCCTATCTCAGCTGCATTCGGGGTACACCCTGGACAAGTCGCCACCTCATCGCAGGGCCAACACAGATAGACGGACAACATTCTCTTATTATTAGAATCAAATGACAGCAGTCATTTCCATGAGGATATTTTCTAATATACCGTATTTTCCGCACTATTAGCCGCACCTAAAAACCACAAATTTACTCAAAAGCTGACAGTGCGGCTTATAACCCGGTGCGCTTTATATATGGATTAATATTAAGATTCATTTTCATAAAGTTTCGATCTCGCAACTACGGTAAACAGCCGCCATCTTTTTTCCCCGTAGAAGAGGAAGTGCTTCTTCTTCTACGCAAGCAACCGCCAAGGTAAGCACCCGCCCCCATAGAACAGGAAGCGCTTCTTCTTCTACAGTAAGCAACCACCCGCCCGCGTAGAAGAAGAAGAAGCGCGCGGATATACCGTACGTTTCATTTCCTTTGTGTGTTTACATCTGTAAAGACCACAAAATGGCTCCTACTAAGCGACAGGGATCCGGTTCATGAAAAGACGCAATCTCTCCATCCGCACACGGATTACTATTTCACAGCAACTGCCTAAAGACTTTCAAAAAAAGCTGGCTACTTTCCGTGCATATTGTAAAAACAAGATAGCTGAAAAAAAGATCCGGCCAGAGAACATTATCAACATGGACGAGGTTCCACTGACTTTTGATATTCCTGTGAACCGCACTGTGGATACAACGGGAGCACGTACGGTGAATATTCGCACCACAGGGAATGAGAAGTCATCCTTCACTGTGGTTCTAGCTTGCCATGCTAATGGCCAGAAACTTCCACCCATGGTGATATTCAAAAGGAAGACCTTGCCAAAAGAGACCTTTCCAGCCGGCGTCATCATAAAAGCTAACTCGAAGGGATGGATGAAGAAAAGATGAGCGAGTGGTTAAGGTAAGTTTACGCGAAGAGGCCGGGTGGCTTTTTTCACGCAGCTCCGTCCATGTTGATATACGACTCCATGCGCGCCCACATCACGCTGGTTTTTAATATATTATTAAAGTTTGACTGACCTATCTGACTGTTTTTTTGACATTCCTTTAGCGCAGTTAGATGCGGCTTATAACACGGGGCGGCTTATAGGTGGACAAAGTTTTGAAATATGCCGTTCATTGAAGGCGCGGCTTATAACCCAGGGCGCCTTATGGTGCGGAAAATACGGTAAGTGTTTAGGCCCACTTACAATGACAATAACAAAAAATATTGTTTTTCATGAACTGTGTACTTGTATTGTTTGTCTGGGTGGAGGTCCTGCTTTGGAAATAATTTGTACCCCTTTCAGACATTGCATTTAGTTCCCATTAAAACATTCACATGTTGCACAATGAGATGTAAGCAGGGGATCATGTGTACATTCCTGCAACTTCCTGTTTGTAAAAAAAATATTTTTAATAGTATTTATTTAATATACTAACAGCATTTCATGATTAATATTTATAAATGAAGATTCCTAATAAATGACACTAGAATAAGCACACAATTGATTGGTAAATCATAGTGTAACGACCTGGAATGACACTTTATGTGTGGTGTTGGAGTTGTCCGACTTTTTGCGTGGCTGTAAACGCATCACTGGCTAAGTGCCATATGTGCATGTGTTGGCGCAAGTGAGAAAGAGTGAGCGGCTGCTGTTGATATAACAAAGTTGCTTTTGGTCTGGTTTGCACTGCAGAAAATGACCACTTTTGCTAGATATCATTTTTTTACTAATGTTTTGGTGATGTGTTTATGGCCGACAATAAAGAGTTTTGCTCAGTAAAGTGATGGATGGAATTCATGTCCTCAAAGCGTCTCGACAGACGTTACAATATTTGAACAATGATGACGAAAACTGTTTTCTCTGTCGTGTCCGTGTGTCGAAAATTGTTATGCGCTTATTTTTTTATTTGATTTTGTGCGTGGCATAGATTTGCCGTGCGCAGAGGACGCTGGAGCAGTGCGCAATTGCGCAGGCTCGCACCTTAGAGGGACATTGATTCTCACTAATAACAACTGTACTACTATATGAGTACGTATTTTCAATTGTTTCATTGAAAATAAAACAGCAAAGTCCATTTGGCTGTCATCTGTTTTAATTATGAGACACAATTGTGTCAAAGTCATGATTTTTTTTTTAATGCTTGAAATAAGAAATGATTACTTTAAAAAAGTAGTTTTATACTTGTGAGTGTTGATGACACAGCTTTGCAACACTTGATATTCTAGTTTCAAGCATGTTTTACTCAATATAGGTCATCAAATCTCAGCAACAAGCTGTAATATCTTACTGAGATCATTTAGGACCAAAACACTTAAAACAAGTAAAACACTCTAACATAAAATCTGCTTTGTGAGAAGAATTATCTTAACAGACAGAATATAAGCGAATATCACCCTTATTTGAGATATTTCATCTTACTTAAATTTCAGTTTTTGCAGTGCTCTTATTAAGTTAAAGTTAAAGTTAAAGTAATAATGATTGTCACACACACACACTACACGGTGTTTCTGGATGTTGTTGATAAATGGCTTTCACTTTGCATAGTAGAGCTTTAACTTGCACTTACAGATGTAGCGACTAACTGTATTTAGTGACAGTGGTTTTCTGAAGTGTTCCTGAGCCCATGTGGTGATATCCTTTAGAGATTGATGTCGGTTTTTGATACAGTGCCGTCTGAGGGATCGAAGGTCACGGTCATTCAATGCCGCTTACGTGGAGTGATTTCTCCAGATTCTCTGAACCTTTTGATGATATTATGGACCGTAGATGTTGAAATCCCTAAATTTCTTGCAATTGCACTTTGAGAAACGTTGTTCTTAAACTGTTTGACTATTTGCTCACGCAGTTGTGGACAAAGGGGTGTACCTCGCCCCATCCTTTCTTGTGAAAGACTGAGCATTTTTTGGGAAGCTGTTTTTATACCCAATCATGGCACCCACCTGTTCCCAATTAGCCTGCACACCTGTGGGATGTTCCAAATAAGTGTTTGATGAGCATTCCTAAACTTTATCAGTATTTATTGCCACCTTTCCCAACTTCTTTGTCACGTGTTGCTGGCATCAAATTCTAAAGTTAATGATTATTTGCAAAAAAAAAAAATGTTTATCAGTTTGAACATCAAATATGTTGTCTTTGTAGCATATTCAACTGAATATGGGTTGAAAATGATTTGCAAATCATTGTATTCCATTTATATTTACATCTAACACAATTTCCCAACTCATATGGAAACGGGGTTTGTATATATATATATATATATATATATATATATATATATATATATATATATATATATATATATATATATATATATATATATATATATGTATGTGTGGGGAAAAAAAATCACAAGACTATTTCATCTCTACAGGCCTGTTTCATGAGGGGGGGTTCCCTCAATCATCAGGAGATTTTAATGGGAGCATTCACATACCATGGATTATATAGGGCACAGAGTGGGTGGGTACAGGCTGGCGTAGGGGCGTGGTGATTGGCTCATGTGTTACCTAGGAGGTGTTTCCGTCTGTGGCGGCATGCTGTTACAATTTCGCTGCGCTTGTTGAGGGATGACAGGTCTGGACGGTAAATAATAAACAGGTTTTCTTTCAAGCATAGGTTGCATCTTTTATTACCACTATTGTAAGGTGTGCTGGATGCAAGAATTTGCCATGTTATTGAATATTCAACATTATTGTCTTTGAGGTCCCAAATGTGTTTGCTGAGTTCTGTGGTATTCCGCAGGCTTTGGTTCCTGAAAGAAGCCTTGTGATTGTTCCATCTGGTTTTGAACTCTCCCTCAGTTAATCCTACATATGTGTCGGATGTGTTAATGTCCTTGCGTGTTACCTTAGATTGGTAGACAACTGATGTTTGTAAGCACCCCCCGTTGAGAGGGCAATCAGGTTTCTTTCGACAGTTGCAACCTTTGTTGGTTTTGGAGTCGCTCTGTCCGGGGGCCGACGGCTCATTTGCAATTGTTTTGTTGTGGTTTGAGATGATTTGTCGTATATTGTTCATACAGCTGTAGCTCAAGTTAATGTTGTTCTTGTTGAATACTTTTCTTAGGGTGTTGTCTTTGGGAAAGTGTTTGTCAATCAGATTGAGGAATTTGTGTCCAATGTTAGTTGAGACGTTTTTGCTGTATAGGGGGTTGTACCAGATGATGTCGTTTCGTTTTCTGTTCTTTTTCGGTTGGTTTCCTGGCGTGGGTTCATAGGTGAGGGTGAAATTGTATCCGCTTTCATCAAGGGCTTTTTGGTACGGGGGGGTTGCTTGGTCAAATTCAGCTTTGCTAGATGACAGCATCGATAGCCTTTTATTAATTCCGGTAGGTATTCTTTTCGTGGTGGTGGGTGGGTGGTTGCTGTCATGGTGCACGTATTGGAGTGTTGTGTTGGGTTTCGTGAATGGTTGGTAGCTGTTATTTCTCAGGTTGAAAGTGACGACGGTTTGCTTGTTGGCTTCAATCGTGATCCGTAGGCCGTTCTCTTTGAAAATTTGGCATATGCGCTTCTTGGTATTCTCGCTGCTCCTTGGCGAGGCGCGACACACTGCCAGTCCGTCATAATTTTTTCCCCACACATACATATATTGCGCTCTATTACGGTATCGAGCACTATTTTTTGGATAACCTTATTAAGACATATATATATATATATATACTTGTAAGTATATATATACTAATATATATATATATATGTAAGTACTCCGTGATTGAGCGCTGCCGAACATGCTCCTTTCTTTCCTTCAGTAATGTCATGACGTGACGACGCACCGTCATGCCCGTAAAAAAAAATGGTGAACCGGTACTTTTCAAACAGTATAGTACCGTTTTTTATTCATTAGTACCGCGATACTATACTAGTACCGGTATACCGTACAACCCTAGCTGTGATATTGTTATTTAAGAACAAGTATATCCCCTAAATGTGATGGATGTTACTAACAATTGAGCTGTGCATCGTACAAAGTAGTAATAAGGCCAAACGTAAAGGAAATAACCACAAAAGAGTGTAATGTTAAAAAAAAAAAAAAAAAAGGTGTACGCATAGAAGGAAACACCCCGCCTGGCTTGAGTGGAACGCTTGTAAAACACCAGCACACATCAAAAAGGGTGAGTCCGATGCAGCGCGTACAAGCTCGTTAGCTGATTATGCTTCATAATCAATGCGCTAATGATGACACACAAGAGGGGGGCAGCTGTAAGCAGCTTACCTGAGTCCATAAAGCACGGTGCCGTCGGGATGGAGTCGGATCATCCTGTTCTTGACGGTGACGCCGTGCACGAAGGACTTCTTGTCGTTCAGGAAGTAGGTGTCCGGGACCCACAGCTGGTCAGCCACCCGGTTATCCAGAGTGAGGTTGTAGGCGATCTCTGAGTAGGAGAGGCGTTTATCCCGCCATGCTTGCTGGAAGTACATTGTCAACGTGTAGTCCTGCGGGAGAGAATTGAATTAAGTATATTAGGTCTAATATATGGTCTAAAATCTATATCGCAATCGATATTTAACCCCCCCCCCCCCCCCCCCCCCGCAATACCGTTATATATCACAATATATTATTTGGAATGTAGATGATGATAATAGAACCATGGTTACGGTTATGGTTACATTCTGTTGTAACGTGGTTTCATCTAAACTTCTGCTAAAAAGGAATAAACAATCATTCTTCTGCTGTTTAATACTTTACATTAGTTTTGGGCGATTCTACAATTTTGGGTAATCGACCCAACACCAAGTAGTTAAAAGGGCAGTATTGGTCATAACAATGCTGATACTGATACAAAAACATGTGTAACTATTGTTGCGTCTGACCAGTCTTCCTCTCAGGGAATAAAAATCACTAATCAATCCCAAATTCTTTTCAGATGACATATATGTTGAGTAAGAAGGACCATCAAGACACAATAGGAATATTATCAAGTTTTACTAAAGCTTTAGGAGACCAGTCCTTACAAATGCGCTAATACCAGCATCTAGAAGTTGTCTGAAAGCCAAACAGAAAGAGACGACTTATTGAATATGAAAACGGCCCCCACCCTGTCCAGAAAGGAATACAGCCTCATTGTTCTAATTCTGATAAGGTAAAAAGGGAGTATGCTATACTCCCACATTCCAACCCCTTCAAGGTAAAGCACAGCGTTTACTTGCGGACATAAGATACAAGCAGAAAGAGTACACATGGGAAAATATTAGCTGCTTTAAACATGACTATGAATAAAGAAAGAACTCTTAAAAATGTATGCATTCTCCACACTGACAAACAGGAGAGGACTCAAAGGGGCGCCTAGAGGAATGCCTCAATTATATAAATCACAAGTTTGGTCCCCAGTGTTCTATGTTTGCTAGCAAGGTTAAAATGTCAATGCAAGGATCTGCCAATGAGTGTGCAGTGGTCCAAGTTCCTCTCAACAACAGGAGCAATGTTTAATACTTTACATTAGTTTTGGGCGATTCTACAATTTTGGGTAATCGACCCAACACCAAGTAGTTAAAAGGGCAGTATTGGTCACAACAATGCTGATACTGATACAAAAACATGTGTAACTATTGTTGCGTCTGACCAGTCTTCCTCTCAGGGAATAAAAATCACTAATCAATCCCAAATTCTTTTCAGATGACATATATGTTGAGTAAGAAGGACCATCAAGACACAATAGGAATATTATCAAGTTTTACTAAAGCTTTAGGAGACCAGTCCTTACAAATGCGCTAATACCAGCATCCAGAAGTGGTCTGAAAGCCAAACGGAAACAGACAACTTATTGAATATGAAAACAGCCCCAACCCTGCCCAGAAAGGAATACAGCCTCATTGTTCTAATTCTGATAAGGTAAAAAGGGAGTATGCTATACTCCCACATTCCAAGGTAAAGCACAGAGTTTACTTGCGGACATAAGATACAAGCAGAAAGAGTACACATGGGAAAATATTAGCTGCTTTAAACATGACTATGAATAAAGAAAGAACTCTTAAAAATGTATGCATTCTCCACACTGACAAAAAGGAGAGGACTCAAAGGGGCGCCTTAAGGAACGCCTCTATTATGTAAATCACAAGTTTGGTCCCCAGTGTTCTATGTTTGCTAGCAAGGTTAAAATGTCAATGCGAGGATCTGCCAATGAGCGTGCAGTGGTCCAAGTTCCTCTCAACAACAGGAGCAATGTTTAATACTTTACATTAGTTTTGGGCGATACTACAATTTTGGGTAATCGACCCAACACCAAGTAGTTAAAAGGGCAGCATTGGTCACAACAATGCTGATACTGATACAAAAACATGTGTAACTATTGTTGCGTCTGACCAGTCTTCCTCTCAGGGAATAAAAATCACTAATCAATCCCAAATTCTTTTCAGATGACATATATGTTGAGTAAGAAGGACCATCAAGACACAATAAGAATATTTTCAAGTTTTACTAAAGCTTTAGGAGACCAGTCCTTACAAATGCGCTAATACCAGCATCCAGAAGTGGTCTGAAAGCCAAACGGAAAGAGACAACTTATTGAATATGAAAACGGCCCCCACCCTGCCCAGAAAGGAATACAGCCTCATTGTTCTAATTCTGATAAGGTAAAAAGGGAGTATGCTATACTCCCACATTCCAACCCCTTCAAGGTAAAGCACTGAGTTTACTTGCGGACATAAGATACAAGCAGAAAGAGTGCACATGGGAAAATATTAGCGGATTTAAACATGACTATGAATAAAGAAAGAACTCTTAAAAATGTATGCATTCTCCACACTGCCAAAAAGGAGAGGACTCAAAGGGGCGCCTTGAGGAGCGCCTCAATTATGTAAATCACAAGTTTGGTCCCCAGTGTTCTATGTTTGCTAGCAAGGTTAAAATGTCAATGCGAGGATCTGCCAATGAGTGTGCAGTGGTCCAAGTTCCTCTCAACAACAGGAGCAATGTTTAATACTTTACATTAGTTTTGGGCGATACTACAATTTTGGGTAATCGACCCAACACCAAGTAGTTAAAAGGGCAGTATTGGTCACAACAATGCTGATACTGATACAAAAACATGTGTAACTATTGTTGCGTCTGACCAGTCTTCCTCTCAGGGAATAAAAGTCACTGGTCAATCCCAAATTCTTTTCAGATGACATATATGTTGAGTAAGAAGGACCATCAAGACACAATAGGAATATTATCAAGTTTTACTAAAGCTTTAGGAGACCAGTCCTTACAAATGCGCTAATACCAGCATCCAGAAGTGGTCTGAAAGCCAAACGGAAAGAGACAACTTATTGAATATGAAAACAGCCCCCACCCTGCCCAGAAAGGAATACAGCCTCATTGTTCTAATTCTGATAAGGTAAAAAGGGAGTATGCTATACTCCCACATTCCAACCCCTTCAAGGTAAAGCACTGAGTTTACTTGCGGACATAAGATGTCTGTCTCAAAAGTTCCGGGCCGAACTCGGGGGCCAGTATGGTGTCATGATGTGAGTAAATCTTGAGTAGGCATTGACTTATTCTGAAATTTGTTTAACTTGTTTTTATTTTTTAATGACCATTCTGCCAATGGGGACGGCGTGGCGCGGTTGGGAGAGTGGCTGTGCCAGCAACTTGAGGGTTCCTGGTTCGATCCCCAGCTTCTACCAACCTAGTCACGTCCATTGTGTCCTTGGGCAAGACACTTCACCCTTGCTCCTGACGGGTCGTGGTTAGCGCCTTGCATGGCAGCTACCGCCATCAGTGTGTGAATGTGTGTGTGAATGGGTGAATGTGGAAATAATGTCAAATAGGGCTGCAACAACTAATCGATTAAATCGATTATAAAAATAGTTGGCGATTAATTTAGTCATCGATTCGTTGGATCTATGCTATACGCATGCGCAGAGGCAATTTTTTTTATACAGTATATTTTTTTTAATAGCCCTTTATTTATAAACTGCAACATGTACGTGCTGAGAAACAATAATCAAAATAAGTATGCTGTTTTTTTTCTCCAATAAAATACTGGAAAGGATAGAAATGTAGTTTGTCTCTTTTATCCGATTATTAATCGATTAATCGAAGTAATAATCGACAGATTAATCGATTATCAAATTAATCGTTAGTTGCAGCCCTAGTGTCAAAGCATTTTAAGTACCTTGAAGGTAGAAAAGCGCTATACAAGTGTAACCCATTTACCATTTACCATTGGCTAGGGGTGTATCCCCCGCCACTCACCCGAATACAGCTGGGATAGGATCCAGCTTACCCATGACCCTAATAATGATAAGCAGTCTCGAAAATAGAGGGATGTCACTCATCATCTCGTTCACACGTACACACCCAGAGCACATGCAAACACACAAAGCGTTATTTGCATACTTGCCAACCTTGAGACCTCCAAATTCGGGAGATAAGGGAGGGGGGGTTGAGGTGGGAGGGGGCGAGGTTGGGGGGGAGGGGGGGGGGGGGGTGTATATTGTAGCGTCCCGGAAGAGTTAGTCCTGCAAGGGGTTGTGGGTATTTGTTCTGTTGTGTTTATGTTGTGTTACGGTGTGGATGTTCTCCCGAAATGTGCTTGTCATTCTTGTTTGGTGTGGGTTCACAGTGTGGCGCATATTTGTAACAGTGTTAAAGTTGTTTATACGGCCACCCTCAGTGTGACCTGTATGGCTGTTGACCAAGTGTGCTTTGCATCCACTTGTGTGCGTGTGCTTGAAATTAACGTTATCATTAAACCAGTTAAAAGATCATACAACGTGTCAGCATTTCTTGACATCTTCGGGTAAAGACCATGGTTTAACCCATCCAATGCTACATTATTATGTGACTGGGCCGGCACGCCGTTTAAATGGAGTAAAAGCGGACGCCTGGACAGCATGCGGCTGTTAAGGGGTGAAGGTTTCAGGTTGTCATTCTTGTTTGGTGTGGGTTCACAGTGTGGCGCATACTTGTAACAGTGTTAAAGTTGTTTATACGGCCACCCTCAGTGTGGCATGTATGGCTGTTGATCAAGTACGCCTTGCATTCAGTTATGTGTGTGTTTAAAATGCCGCATAAATCATGTGACTGGGCCTGGCACGCTGTTTGTATGGAGGAAAAGCGGACGTAACGACAGGTTGTAGAGGACGCTAGAGGCCTTTAAGGCACGCTAGAGATGCGCGGATAGGCAATTATTTCATCCGCAACCGCATCACAAATGTCGTCATCCATCCGCCATCACCCGAACCAACATTTTATCAAAACCACACCCGCCCGCACCCGCCCGTTGTTATATATCTAATATAGACGATGCAAGGCATTAGTGAGGTTAGAAAGCTTTTGCCTGTTAAAGAAAGGAGACTGATCCAACGCAGCAGAGACATTCAATGCGTGCCACGCATTAATATCTCTTGGCCACGCATTAGTGGCTAAGATATATTAATGCGTGATAATATTATTTATCATTATTATAATATTATTGTCATTTCCATTAAGAAAGTGTTGACTATTGTTGCCAATGCCCTCAGATCAGGAGTGCGTTCCTCACACTTTGTGTGCGCAGTTGCAGCAAGCAGAACGATGCTTTTAAGAAGTTAAAAAAATGTTTTAGGAAGACTAGGCCTATATTTTTGTTAGGTAAAAAAAAATGTCTGAATTTATTTCAATGGGGACGAGGGCGGGGTGCACAGTGAAACAGTGAACAATTTCGCGACAAAGATGAACCTTTATTGATTGATCTGCAGCCATGACAAAATATCAGACAATCTCCATTGTCAACGACAGGCAGGAAAATAAAGACAAACACATAGCCTATGTTCTAGGCATAGGCATAGGCTCATACGTGTTTAAGTTGAAATAAAAAAATGTAAAAAAAAATGTGCCTCATAAGCCTTAGGCTGTCAATCACGCACAAACTTAAATTATACAATAACATATGTATGTCATCTCTATTTAAACAAAAATAAATTAAATAAATAATAATAATAAATTACCTGCAACTTATTGGCCAAGGCAAATAGCTGAAGGGGGGAAATCAAACCCATCAGACTGCACTTTATCATCAAACTTGAATTATAATGAAAATAGACGGTCGCGACAAACAAAGCAGGCTAAATATCCTTACATTGTCGCCAATCGGAGATGCGCTTCACTTGAAAGCGAGGCCAAATAATTAACACACAGTAGTATATCTCCAATAGAAAAAACCACAATAAAGAACGCAATTGTCTTAATTCCTTTGCATTGTAGTACGCCCAAACAACACGTAACCATCAAAATTATTCAGCTGACCGAACTCAATATAGGTTAGACATGGGCTTATTTGGTATAGCCTGTAGGTAACGTAGACTAATTCGTTTAACATATCCAACCGTATGTCTACTTACTTTTTTTTTTGTTAGCACTATGCAGGAATAAAATGGCATCTACAGTGCCAGGATTCAGGCGAGAGCGCCTGGCCTCTAAAATGCGCCCTGCTGCGCTGAAGGAGCACTCACTTGCACCACTTGTTGCTGGGACGCATAGGATTCTCTTGGCAAGGTGTTGTAGTCGTGGGAATGATTGTCCTTGTTTCCCCCAAAAGGAAAGTAGATTTTCCTCTGCTGATCCGTCGAGATGGACGTTTGTAGAGGAATAATCCTCTACTTCATCAACAAGCACAGGTGTATCCTCCTCCCATTCTGTGAAGTCAATCCTTTTCTTTTTCGGTGATGCACCATCAGCTCCACCCAAAGGACCGATAAAATCTATACGTTTTTCGTATGTGGGTAACAACATTTAACTATGTATATATATTTCCGAATTGGTTCAACTGCCAACCGCCCGAATCTATTTACAATCTATTTTTTTCGTCATGTCATCCGCCCGACCCGCGGATTATCCGCGGACTCCGCGGTTGTGTCCGCAAACCGCGCATCTCTAAGGCACGCCCTTAATATTGTTGTCCGGGTGGGAATTGGGAGAAATTCGGGAGATTTTCGGGAGGGGCACTGAAATTCGGGAGTCTCCCGGGAAAATCAGGAGGGTTGGCAAGTATGAGTATATGATTAAAGGGGAACATTATCACCAGACCTATGTAAGCGTCAATATATACCTTGATGTTGCAGAAAAAAGACCACATATTTTTTTTAACCGATTTCCGAACTCTAAATGGGTGAATTTTGGCGAATTAAACGCCTTTCTAATATTCGCTCTCGGAGCGATGACGTCACAACGTGGCGTCACATCGGGAAGAAATCCGCCATTTTCTCAAACACCGAGTCAAATCAGCTCTGTTATTTTCCGTTTTTTCGACTGTTTTCCGTACCTTGGAGACATCATGCCTCGTCGGTGTGTTGTCGGAGGGTGTAACAACACGAACAGGGACGGATTCAAGTTGCACCAGTGGCCCAAAGATGCGAAAGTGGCAAGAAATCGGACGTTTGTTCCGCACACTTTACCGACGAAAGCTATGCTACGACGGAGATGGCAAGAATGTGTGGATATCCTGCGACACTCAAAGCAGATGCATTTCCAAGGATAAAGTCAAAGAAATCTGCCGCCAGACCCCCATTGAATCTGCCGGAGTGTGTGAGCAATTCAGGGACAAAGGACCTCGGTAGCACGGCAAGCAATGGCGGCAGTTTGTTCCCGCAGACGAGCGAGCTAAACCCCCTGGATGTCTTGGCTCACACTGTCCCGAAGATGATCAAGAGAAGAATATCGACCCTAGCTTCCCTGGCCTGCTGACATGAGGGTATGTCTACAGAATATATTAATTGATGAAAACTGGGCTGTCTGCACTCTCAAAGTGCATGTTGTTGCCAAATGTATTTCATATGCTGTAAACCTAGTTCATAGTTGTTAGTTTCCTTTAATGCCAAACAAACACATACCAATCGTTAGTTAGAAGGCGATCGCCGAATTCGTCCTCGCTTTCTCCCGTGTCGCTGGCTGTCGTGTCGTTTTCGTCGGTTTCGCTTGCATACGGTTCAAACCGATATGGCTCAATAGCTTCAGTTTCTTCTTCAATTTCGTTTTCGCTACCTGCCTCCACACTACAACCATCCGTTTCAATACATGCGTAATCTGTTGAATCGCTTAAGCCGCTGAAATCCGAGTCTGAATCCGAGCTAATGTCGCTATAGCTTGCTGTTCTTTCCGCCATGTTTGTTTGTGTTGGCTTCACTATGTGACGTCACAGGAAAATGGACGGGTGTATATAACGATGGTTAAAATCAGGCACTTTGAAGCTTTTTTTTAGGAATATTGCGTGATGGGTAAAATTTTGAAAAAAACTTCGAAAAATATAATAAGCCACTGGGAACTGATTTTTAATGGTTTTAACCATTCTGAAATTGTGATAATGTTCCCCTTTAAACAGTTTCAAGTCAGCTCATCATGCTTAATTTATTACAGCATTTGGGAAGCCTGTAGTTGATTTTTATTTTGTAAATGTTATATTTTTATCAACATGTGATAGCAGGGACCCTGCCATTCAAAACTAGGCTGCTACATTACTAATGATTAATGTAACTATAGCTGTGATAATGTTCCCCTTTAACATCTGACCTTATTTGTGTAGTAATTTGCAGCAGAGTATAAGAATAATTTGTGCATAATTCCTCACATTAATACATGTAAATATCTAACCTCTAAATGGTAAGACTCAAAGGTCACTGCTTGTGCTGGGGGGGGGGGCGGCTCAGAATTCACCAATCCGCTCCTAATTTCGACATCGTAACCAGAGGGGAACTTTCTCAGCTGGCTGGCTGTTATCGTGCTAAAAATATCTGCTTCCGCTGGAACAAATGACGAAACTTTCCGCTTTATTGAGACAATTTTGCCCGTGATGCAAATAGCTTCCTCCAGCTGGGGCCTCGCCGCCGTCTCTCCGCTTTTGGCTGGCTTTGCTTTTTTTTTTTTTTTTTTTTTTAATTCTGTTCGGTGATGATGAATAGCCAGGAGATGTTGCGAAGGAGAAATATTTTTGCTGCTCCAAAATGAAACCTCATCTCTCTCTCTCTGGTGACACCCACACAGCCACAGAGACAAAACAGCACTGCAGTGTGATGTGCTCTTTAACGGTGTTTTGCAGGAGCATGGCTGCGTGTGTGTGCGTGTGTGTGTGTGTGTGTGTGTGTGTGTGTGTGTGTGTGTGGGGAGGGGGGAAAGCGAAAAAAAGGAGGACATCATCACGGCTCACTTCAGTTGTTTTGGTGTTTTCCCAAGTCATTCCTTTTTCATTGCACACCGGCGTGACAACGCAATCGCCACTTTGGAGCGGGAGAGACTCGCTTATTCGCCCGCTTGAACCGCCCTCCGCCGACACGCGGCGTGTAAAAAAGGGCATCTAAAAATACACGAGCTCCTGCCACGTTGATGTTGTTGCAGGAGTGGAAAAGTCAAGCGAGGACTTGGGGCGTCCGCCTTGCCCCGTTGCACAGAGTTCCCCCCCCCCCCCGCCGAACCTTTTTTTTTCCTCGCACGCTCGCTCCCTCCCCGTCTCATTATCTGGCTGCCGATCGCACGGCTCCATCACCTATGGGATCGTTAGCTGCCGCCTGACGGCTCAGCGCCTCACGCACTCAGGCAGCATCTCCGTCGCCATGTTGGGGAAGCACAGGCAGTTTTGAGTTGTTCTCAGAGGGAGCGAAGCTAAGAAAGCCCCAGTCCAACATGTTTGGTAATAATTAACACCCGGGATGTGACAAAAGCATACTTGCCAACCTTGAGACCTTCGATTTCTTGAGGTGGGGGTGGGGGGTGGGGCGGAGGGCGTGGTTAAGATATATATATATAAGAAATACTTGACTTTCAGTGAATTCTAGCTATATATATATATATATATATATATATATATATATATATAAATAAATAAAAGAAATACTTGAATTTCAGTGTTCATTTATTTACACATATACACACACATAACACTCATCTACTCATTGTTGAGTTAAGGGTTGAATTGTCCATCCTTGTTCTATTCTCTGTCACTATTTCAGAACACACACATTATACAAATATACATTATAAAATCAATAAGAAAACGGGAGCTCTAATTTGGGAGTCTGAATTAGGATCAGAAGTTCCTATATAAACACTGCGCACTCACGTCGCCATTTTGTATTGATTACTGCAGCTGTGCACTGGATCCATTCACAAATACAAAGTACAACTCACAAACACTTTAGAGTTAGGCTCCACCATCAGAATGTGTACTTAAACTTATAAAGATCACATGAGTATTATTCAGTGAGTTGATTCACCAAAACTAACCTGTTATACAGGAGGAAAAAGCACACGGGACGTTTCGATTGTTCACAGACTGGTCGCGCTCATCAGAATGACAAGACACTTCCGGTCTGCAGGTGATAGCATTCAATTGGGAAGAAACGCCCTACTGCCCCCTACTGACCAATGTGAATACTGATAAATGTGTAATGACAGCTCCAAAAACGAATTCAAACCACAAAATAAAATAAATAAATCAACACAAAAATGTGACACATTATGGGTGGGTCACATATGCACGTACAGTAGATGGCAGTATTGTCCTGTTTAAAAGTGTCACAACATTGCTGTTTACGGCAGACGAACTACTTTACGGTAGACGGAAACTTGACTGCTGTTGTTGTGTGTTGTTACCGCGCTGGGAGGACGTTAATGAAACTGCCTAACAATAAACCCACATAAGAAACCAAGAACTCGCCCTCGATCATTAGCTGTTTATATTGTGGGAAAGCGGACGTGTGAACAGGCTGTCAACACGTCACTCAGGTGCGCATGGAGCTGGAGGGGGCGTGGCCTCCAGCTCCGCCTGAATTTCGGGAGATTTTCTGGAGAAAATTTGTCCCGGGAGGTTTTCAGGAGAGGCGCTGAATTTCGGGAGTCTCCCGGAAAATCCGGGAGGGTTGGCAAGTATGGACAAAAGGCCCCTTTTCACCACAGGAACGTAAATAATGTTCCCCCTGTGTTTTCACCAGAAACTACCTCGTCCACTGCAAAAACTGAAATCTAAGTATGATTAAATATCTCAAATAAGGGTGATATTTGCGTATTTTCTGTCTGATAAGATCATTCTTCTCACTAAGCAGATTTTATGTTAGAGTGTTTTACTTGTTTTAAGTGTTTTGGTCCTAAATGATCTCAGTAAGATATTACAGCTTGTTGCTGAGATTTGATAACCTATATTGAGTAAAACATGCTTGAAACTAGAATATCAAGTGTTGCAAAGCTGTGTCATCAACACTCACAAGTATAAAACTATTTTTTTAAAGTAATAATTTCTTATTTCAAGCATGAAATAAAAAATCATGACTTTGACACAATTGTGTCTCACTTTTATTTTCAATTAAACAATAGAAAATAGGTACTCATATAGTAGTACAGTTGGCACAGTACAGTAAACTGACAGTTAATATTTAAACATTTGTTGACAAAGTGGTGACCCTCTCCCCATCCTTGTTTGTGAATGACTGAGCATTTCATGGAATCTACTTTTATACCCAATCATGGCACCCACCTGTTCCCAATTAGCCTGCACACCTGTGGGATGTTCCAAATAAGTGTTTGATGAGCATTCCTCAACTTTATCAGTATTTATTGCCACCTTTCCCAACTTCTTTGTCACGTGTTTGTTACGGCTCAGACTCCTGCCAACGCCGTTCATCCATCTGTGCACTCCAGTGAGTGCACCTCGGGACACGCCCACGGCCGTGTCTCCGCCCAGCAGAAGCCGCCAGCTGCAATCATTTGCCGGCAATCGGCACACCTGCCTGTGATGATCAAGCGGTCTTCTTAAGCCTGGACAACCTTCGGTCGCTCGCCGGAGTATAGTCTTCTTACCCTTCGCTTCCCGTGTTCTTCCGTGATCCCCTGTTGTTTCCCTTACCTCCCGGACAGCCCTTTTGGATTCACGACCTCCCGCTTGGAAACGGATCTTGCCTCTTCTCTCCTGCCCTGGATCATCTGCCTGCCCAACGGACTGTCTTCCTGTCTTGTTCCTCCTCTCGCCCAACACAACACTTGGTAACACACACTACAGCTAATCACACACATAGCCACACACCACATATACTTTTGGATCTAGTTCACACTCCATTTTCCTTAGTTTATATTTGTATTGTTTGATTATTATATATATAAATATATATAATAAATCATTGTACATACAGCCATCTAGTGTCTGTCGCCGTCACCTCCCCTTAGTCCAACCATTACAGTGTTGCTGGCATCAAATTCTAAAGTTAATGATTATTTGCAACAAAAAAAAAATGTTTATCAGTTTGAACATCAAATATGTTGTCTTTGTAGCATATTCAACTGAATATGGGTTGAAAATGATTTGCAAATCATTGTATTCCGTTTATAATTACATCTAACACAATTTCCCAACTCACATGGAAACAGGGTTTGCAGTATGCAGTTTAATGTTGCTTTAATGTTTTTTTTGCAAACTTAATTTTGCAAAAACTTTATATATATATATATATATATATATATATATATATATATATATATATATATATATATATATATATATATATATATACATATATACTGTATATTTATATATATATATATACATATATACTGTATATTTATATATATATATACTGTACATTTATACATATATATATATATATATATATATATATATATATATATATATATATATATATATATATATATATATATATATATATATATATATATATATATATATATATATATATATATATATGTTAGGTCAGGAAAAAACACAGAGGCTATATCATCCCTACAAGCCTGTTTCGCAGATTTTCCATAAAATAAAATCTGCGGGAAACCTGCAAAAACAGGCTTGTATATTGAATTGAATATGGGTTGAAAATGATTTGCAAATCATTGTATTCCGTTTATATTTACATCTAACACAATTTCCCAACTCATATGGAAACGGGGTTTGTAGTATGCAGTTTAATGTTGCTTTAATGTTTTTTTTGCAAACTTAATTTTGCAAAAACTTTATATATATATATATATATATTAGATATATATATATATATATATATATATATATATATATATATATATATATATATATATATATATATATATATATATATACATATATACTGTATATTTATATATATATATCCTGTACATTTATACATATATATATATATACATATATATATATATATATATATATATATATATATATATATATATATATATATATATATATATATATGTTAGGTCAGGAAAAAACACAGAGGCTATATCATCCCTACAAGCCTGTTTCGCAGATTTTCCATAAAATAAAATCTGCGGGAAACCTGCAAAAACAGGCTTGTATATTGAATTGAATATGGGTTGAAAATGATTTGCAAATCATTGTATTCCGTTTATATTTACATCTAACACAATTTCCCAACTCATATGGAAACGGGGTTTGTAGTATGCAGTTTAATGTTGCTTTAATGTTTTTTTTGCAAACTTAATTTTGCAAAAACTTTATATATATATATATATATATTAGATATATATATATATATATATATATATATATATATATATATATATATATATATATATATATATATATATATATATATATATATATACATATATACTGTATATTTATATATATATATCCTGTACATTTATACATATATATATATATACATATATATATATATATATATATATATATATATATATATATATATATATATGTTAGGTCAGGAAAAAACACAGAGGCTATATCATCCCTACAAGCCTGTTTCGCAGATTTTCCATAAAATAAAATCTGCGGGAAACCTGCAAAAACAGGCTTGTATATTGAATTGAATATGGGTTGAAAATGATTTGCAAATCATTGTATTCCGTTTATATTTACATCTAACACAATTTCCCAACTCGTATGGAAACGGGGTTTGTAGTATGCAGTTTAATGTTGCTTTAATGTTTTTTTTGCAAACTTAATTTTGCAAAAACTTTATATATATATACATATATGTTAGGTCAGGGAAAAACACAGAGGCTATATCATCCCTACAAGCCTGTTTCGCAGATTTTCCATAAAATAAAATCTGCGGGAAACCTGCAAAAACAGGCTTGTAGGGATGATATAGCCTCTGTGTTTTTTCTTGACCTAAGTAGAATATATGTACAGGTAAAAGCCAGTAAATTAGAATATTTTGAAAAACTTTATTTATTTTATGAGGAAACTCATTTCGGCCGCTTGTACCCGTGATCTTGTCCTTTCGGTCATGACCCTAAGCTATGGGGCTAAGGTCAGGGGAGTTGGCGGGCCAATTTAGAACAGAAATACCATTGTCCGTAAACCAGGCACGGGTAGATTTTGCGCTGTGTGCAGGCGCCAAGTCCTGTTGGAACTTGAAATCTCCATCTCCATAGAGCAGGTCAGCAGCAGGAAGCATGAAGTGCTCTAAAACTTGCTGGTAGACGGCTGCGTTGACCCTGGATCTCAGGAAACAGAGTGGACCGACACCAGCAGATGACATGGCACCCCAAACCATCACTGATGGTGGAAACTTTACACTAGACTTCAGGCAACGTGGATCCTGTGCCTCTCCTGTCTTCCTCCAGACTCTGGGACCTCGATTTACAAAGGAAATGCAAAATTTGCATGGTTGGGTGATGGTTTGGGGTGCCATGTCATCTGCTGGTGTCGGTCCACTCTGTTTCCTGAGATCCAGGGTCAACGCAGCCGTCTACCAGCAAGTTTTAGAGCACTTCATGCTTCCTGCTGCTGACCTGCTCTATGGAGATGGAGATTTCAAGCTCCAACAGGACTTGGCGCCTGCACACAGCGCAAAATCTACCCGTGCCTGGTTTACGGACCATGGTATTTCTGTTCTAAATTGGCCCGCCAACTCCCCTGACCTTAGCCCCATAGAAAATCTGTGGGGTATTGTGAAAAGGAAGATGCAGAATGCCAGACCCAAAAACGCAGAAGAGTTGAAGGCCACTATCAGAGCAACCTGGGCTCTCATAACACCTGAGCAGTGCCAGAAACTCATCGACTCCATGCCACGCCGCATTAACGCAGTAATTGAGGCAAAAGGAGCTCCAACCAAGTATTGAGTATTGTACATGCTCATATTTTTCATTTTCATACTTTTCAGTTGGCCAACATTTCTAAAAATCCCTTTTTTGTATTAGCCTTAAGTAATATTCTAATTTTGTGACACACGGAATTTTGGATTTTCATTTGTTGCCACTTCAAATCATCAAAATTAAATGAAATAAACATTTGAATGCATCAGTCTGTGTGCAATGAATAAATATAATGTACAAGTTACACCTTTTGAATGCAATTACTGAAATAAATCAAGTTTTTCAAAATATTCTAATTTACTGGCTTTTACCTGTGTATATATATATATATATATATATATATATATATATATATATATATATATATATATATATATATATATATATATATATATATATATATATATATACACATACATTTGGCACATCTAAATTAAAGTATTGATGCTAACATAATAGAAGAGTTCCACCATTCCTTTGGTTTTTGAGCATGATGTGCTTGGAGGAGGACGGAGCAGAGAGGGGAAGGGGGAAACAGACAGGTGAGCACATCGATGCGGCACGTGGCGTCCCCCACCCCCATAAAAAAACGCTGCAGATAACCAAGATCCCGTGTCGGAGCGTAGGCTTCACCTTCACTCTCCTTGTCACAAACTCCATTAACGTGACGCAGACGCCTCAGTGAGCACTCGTGGGGAAGACATCTTGTGAAGAGCATTGAATAAAAACCGAAAAGAAGCACGACAACACCCGGAATGTATTAATGCAATAAAGATCCAAAGTGGGTGCAGCCAGCTTGCAACGCATCAAGGCTGGTTGCACAGCGACAGTCGTGTTGCTGGGCTAACAACCCTCCCATTAGGAGTCTGACAGAGTGACAACACGTACGTTTGTGTTTCCCTGACAAATCTGACAGGCGACTGTTGGTACAAGATGAACGCGCACTTATGAAGCACAGATTTGAAGGCTCCTCTTTCAAAGTACCTCCTGTCTCTCCATTGTGGAACCACCTTCTTCTATATCATTATAATCATAGCTCTAGTTTGCTAGAGAATGGGGGTACCAAACACTTTTTGCCACCCTTCTTGCCCTTGACAGTGATAAAGCGTACATGGATCGCTACTAAAACCTGGCTCCGTAATGGCACGGGTGCCAACGTAAACGATAGTAACCAGAGAAAGACAAAAAAGTACCAAACAGTGCCTCATTTTGGTGCTAAATGGGTACTTGAAGGTGATATTGTGCAAGTAACAGTCCTTCCAGGATTCCGCAATGTTGCAATCGCAACCTATCTATCCATCCGTCCATCTTCTTCCACTTATCCGAGGTCGGGTCGCGGGGGCAGCAGCCTAAGCAGGGAAGCCCAGACTTCCCTCTCCCCAGCCACTTCGTCCAGCTCCTCCCGGGGGATCCCGAGGCGTTCCCAGGCCAGCCGGGAGAGATAGTCTTCCCAACGTGTCCTGGGTCTTCCCCGTGGCCTCCTACCGGTCGGACGTGCCCGAAACACCTCCCTAGGGAGGCGTTCAGGTGGCATCCTGACCAGATGCCCGAACCACCTCATCTGGCTCCTCTCGATGTGGAGGAGCAGCGCATTTAGTTTGAGTTCCTCCCGGATAATAATAATAATAATAATAATACCTGGGATTTATATATCGCTTTTCTAAATACCCAAAGTCGCTTTACATGTGTGTGTGTGTGGGGGGGACGATAAAAACAACTTTATTAGAAAAAATAAAATTAAAATAAAAATAAATAAATAAATAAGAGACACCTAGGGCAGGGTCAGTTTGGAAAGGCTAATGTGAAGAGGTGAGTTTTTAGGGTGGCTTTGAAGGTAGGGAGGGAGGGGGCATCTCTGATGTGCCTGGGGAGAGCGTTCCAGAGAGAGGGGGCAGCCACGGAGAAGGCCCTGTCGCCCCAGGTTCGGCGCCTGGTCTTGGGGACCTCAAGGAGGCCGGCATCACTAGACCTGAGGGAACGGGACGGATGACAGAGCTTCTCACCCTATCTCTAAGGGAGAGCCCCGCCACCCAGCGGAGGAAACTCATTTCGGCCGCTTGTACCCGTGATCTTGTCCTTTCGGTCATGACCCTAAGCTCATGACCATAGGTGAGGATGGGAATGTAGATCGACTGGTAAATTTAGACCTTTGCCTTCCGGCTCAGATCCTTCTTCACCACAACGGATCGATACAGCGTCCGCATTACTGAAGACGCCGCACCGATCCGCCTGTCGATTTCACGATCCACTCTTCCCCCACTCGTGAACAAGACTCCGAGGTACTTGAACTCCTCCACTTGGGGCAAGATCTCCTCCCCAACCCGGAGATGGCACTCCACCCTTTTCCGGGCGAGAACCATGGACTCGGACTTGGAGGTGCTGATTCCCATCCCAGTCGCTTCACACTCGGCCGTGAACCGATCCAGCGAGAGCTGAAGATCCTGGCCAGATGAAGCCATCAGGACCTAATCCTGTAGCCACCAAACCGGATCCCCTCAACGCCTTGACTGCGCCTAGAAATTCTGTCCATAAAAGTTATGAACAGAATGGGTGACAAAGGGCAGCCTTGGCGGAGTCCAACCCTCACTGGAAACGGGTCCGACTTACTGCAGGACTTATTGCAATCGCAACCATTCACACAAATTCAACCAATCCTTGGGAATTATGCGCGGCCTCACACATTTTGGTCAATCATCAATATTTTCTCCAATCAAACTTGTCCCAGCAGCACTCCAACGCAACTTACCAATCAAATGTCTCCCAGCATCCCCCTATGTCAGGGATACATTTCCACAAAAGCTAAGGACCGAGGAGCTAGGCTTCTCCCTTCAGAATTACCACATTTTTCAAACTATAAGGCGCACTTAAAAGCCATTCATTTTCTCAAAAATCGACAGTGCGCCTTATAACCCGGTGCGCATAATGTACGGAATAATTCTGGTTGTGGATACCGACCTCGAAGCTATTTTATTTGGTACATGGTGTAATGATAAGTGTGACCAGTAGATGGTAGTCACACCTAAGAGATGCATGTAGACTGCAGGATGACGCTTATAAACAACACCAAAACTTTACATTAGAGATGTCCGATAATGGCTTTTTTGCCGATATCCGATATTCCGATATTGTCCAACTCTTAATTACCGATTCCGATATCAACCGATACCGATATATACAGTCGTGGAATTAAACACATTATTATGCCTAATTTTGTTGTGATGCCCCGCTGGATGCATTAAACAATGTAACAAGGTTTTCCAAAATAAATCAACTCAAGTTATGGAAAAAAAAAATGCCAACATGGCACTGTCATATTTATTATTGAAGTCACAAAGTGCATTATTTTTTTGAACATGCCTCAAAACAGCAGCTTGGAATTTGGGACATGCTCTCCCTGAGAGAGCATGAGGAGGTTGAGGTGGGCGGGGTATTGGGAGGGTAGCGGGGGGGTGTAAATTGTAGCGTCACGGAATAGTTAGTGCTGCAAGGGGTTCTGGGTATTTGTTCTGTTGTGTTTATGTTGTGTTACAGTGCGGATGTTCTCCTGAAATGTGTTTGTCATTCTTGTTTGGTGTGGGTTCACAGTGTGGCGCATATTTGTAGCAGTGTTAAAGTTGTTTATACGGCCACCCTCAGTGTGACCTGTATGGTTGTTGACAAAGTATGCGTGGCATTCAATAGTGTGTGTGCAAAGCCGTAGAAACCAAGCGTCTTTTTGTGCTGTTCTCGCCATTTCCTGGTCTAAATTGGCTGTCAAAGTGTACCGACTTGTCGAATTTTCATCCTCTTCCCAGGTGAGATGCACGATTTGTGATATGCGATAAACTTTCGCCAGCAAAGGAAGCGAGGAAGCAGCAGACCACTCGATGTAAACATAGGGACACACGGTAGTGATCACGTTGCCGCTATAAATAGTTTGTCTGCGTTAGCGTTTATAATAACAATATCACTGGTTAAAACTCAAGTCATGAAATTTAAACGGAGTATTTTTGGCGCTTTTTGGATGTTTGTTTTACTGGGGTTTACGCATACTTGCCAACCTTGAGACCTCCGATTTCGGTAGGTGGGGGTGGGGGGTGGGAGGTGGGGGGCGTGGTCGGGGGCGTGGTTGGGGGCGTGGTTAAGATATATATATATATATAAAAAATATTTGACTTTCAGTGAATTCTAGCTATATATATATATATATATTTTATTACATATATATATAATAAATTATTATTTATTTATATATATATATAAATAAATAAAAGAAATACTTGAATTTCAATGTTCATTTATTTACACATGTACACACACATAACACTCATCTACTCATTGTTGAGTTAAGGGTTGAATTGTCCATCCTTGTTCTATTCTCTGTCACTATTTCAGAACACACACATTACACAAATATACATTGTAAAATCAATAAGAAAACGGGAGCTCTAATTTGGGAGTCTGAATTAGGATCAGAAGTTCCTATATAAACATTGCGCACTCACGTCGCCTTTTTGTATTGATTACTGCAGCTGTGCACTGGATTCATTCACAAATACAAACTACAACTCACAAACACTTTAGAGTTAGGCTCCACCATCAGAATGTGTACTTAAACTTATAAAGATCACATGGATATTATTCAGTGAGTTGATTCACCAAAACTAACCTGTTGTACAGGAGGAAAAAGCACACAGGACGTTTCAATTGTTCACAAACTGGTCGCGCTCATCAGAATGACAAGACACTTCCGGTCTGCAGGTGATAGCATGCAATTGGGAAGAAAAGCCCTACTGCCCCCTACTGACCAATGTGAATACTGATAAATGTGTAATGACAGCTCCAAAAACGAATTCAAACCACAAAAATAAAATAAATAAATCAACACAAAAATGTGACACATTATGGGTGGGTCACATATGCATGTACAGTAGATGGTCCTGTTTAAAAGTGTCACAACATTGCTGTTTACGGCAGACGAACTGCTTTACGGTAGACGAAAACTTGACTGCTGTTGCTGTGCGTTGTTGCCGCGCTGGGAGGACGTTAATGAAACTGCATAACAATAAACCCACATAAGAAACCAAGAACTCGCCCTCGATCATTAGCTGTTTATATTGTGGGAAAGCGGACTTGTGAACAGGCTGTCAACACGTCACTCAGGTCCGCATGGAGCTGGAGGGGGCGTGGCCTCCAGCTGCGCCTGAATTTCGGGAGATTTTCGGGAGAAAATTTGTCCCGGGAGGTTTTCGGGAGAGGCGCTGAATTTCGGGAGTCTCCCGGAAAATCCAGGAGGGTTGGCAAGTATGAAATACATGACGCGATCATGATGGGCATGAACATGTGTATCCGACTGCCGCTGTAGTTATCTTGAGCCATTTTAGCCACTCTAATCTGCGGTAATTCCCTTACAAGAAATAACAGGAATATAGAAAACTTCACCTGCATTATCACACACTGGTTGATTTTTTTGGGGGCTAAAAAGTTACTAAATCGCAGAGGTGGGACCAAGTCATTGTTTTGCAAGTCACAAGTAAGTCTCAAGTCTTTGCCCTCAAGTCCGAGTCAAGTCCCGAGTCAAGACAGGCAAGCCCCGAGTCAAGTCCAAAGTCAAGACTGGAAAGTCTCAAGTCAAGTCCTAAGTCCTGCATTTTGAGTTTCGAGTCCTTTCAAGTCCTTTTAACCACAGACTAATATATTAACACAGATTGTGTATGCTTTTCAAACGCTGTATTTATTTATTAAAACAAGTGCATTTTAAATTGCAGGAAAGAAAATTGTGCTGACATTGCACTTTATAATAGCACTATTAACCAGTCATTTTAAACATTAACTCATTCCTTTACAGAACAAACACATTGAAAAATAAAGTGCAAATGTACTTATTTGTACAAAAGTGTTAACATTGAAAAAACATGACATATACGTGAACATAACAAAAAAGTTGTACTTTTTATATGTCAGGGCCCTATGCTGCATTGCATTTGCAAAAGACCAAATTAGCCAAGAGTCTGTCAGTCATTTGTGCACGATGGGGGCGTAGTATGATGCCACCATGGCTGAAAACTCGCTCCACTGGAGCACTGGAGGCAGGCACTGCCAAGACTCTCATGGCCACTCGGAACAGTGAAGGAAGATTCTTCATGTTCAATGCCCAGAACAAAAGGGGGGAGAGAGTTGTTTTGGGTTGGTGCACTACTTGTAAGTGTATCTTGTGTTTTTTATGTTGATTTAATTAAAAAAAGAGAAAAAAAAAATTATTTCTTGTGCGGCCCGATACCAATCGATCCACGGACCAGTACCGGGCCCCGGCCCGGTGGTTGGGGACCACTGAGGTAAACAACCAACAGTATGTCAGAAAGCTAGCTAAAACGGTACACATATTCATAATATAGTATACATTTTAACTGACCTTTATTTTACTATTTTTGTCTTTTTTTAGGTGGCTAAAATACACGGTGCTGCTGACCGCCGTCTAACGTTACGTGTGATATATTGACTAACGTAACCCTGCTTAAAAAAATCACTGAACAAAAAGTATGAATAAGGTAGTGAACTGCAACAGATTCCCGTGTTTGCAATAACGTTATAACGTTAGCAGTGAGTTTACAGCCTCACTGATTTAACTACACAGCAAATAAAAGTCACGTTACTTAGCCAATAAACGTTATCTTACATTCAAAACTTACCGTTCTTTGTGCAACTTCAAATGCCGGACGAAGTTGGAAGTTGTTGCCTCTCCATCAGTCATTTTCGAACCGCATGTGTTGCATACTGCAAACCGTTTTGTGTTGACCACCTCGTAATTTTTATACCCAAACAAAATTATTTTAGGTATCACTTTTTTGTTCACTGGCGTGTGGTTTGGACATGTCTTCTTCGTTGGTTGTCCTGCAATTTGATTGGATGAATGCTGTGTGATGAAAACAAAGTAGATCTAATTTGATTGGCTGTTGTACTGAGAGCACACCAGCTGACACACGCAACGCTGATAGACAAGTACGCAATGAAAAATACGGAGCGCTCCCGAATAACTTTTCCATCTTTGGGTTTTGGGGAAAGTAGCAAGTCATGTCAAGTCATGTCAATTCAAAAGGCTCAAGTCCAAGTGAAGTCACAAGTCATTGATGTTAAAGTCTAAGTCGAGTTGCAAGTCTTTTTACATTTTGTCAAGTCGAGTCTAAAGTCATCAAATTCATGACTCGAGTCTGACTCGAGTCCAAGTCATGTGACTCGAGTCCACACCTCTGCTAAATCGATTTCAACTCACTGAATCGTTTCGCATCATATCGTTCTCGAAAAATAGTATCGGCCCTGAATCGTATTGGCAACCACAAATTCTAAATCAAATCGTTGCTGAAACGAATCGTAACGTCCCTAATAACTAATCATTTAAAGCAGACCAGACTGATTTTTTTGGAGCGTTCTTTTTACCAAAGCCTGTTATCTTGTAAATGTTGTGCACTGCAGTAGCAACATTGAAGCCGATCTAAAAGCTGGTCAAGATGTGTTTATTCTCCTGGGATCCGTGTGTTTGCTTTAATTGAGTTGTCCGGAAAAAATATTAAGGGTGAAAGTGCATCCTGAAGGATTTGCAGGCCATTCGCGCCCCCTGGGGAGCTGACGACACTCGTATGATTCGTTGGTGTTTGCAGTCAATGAGCAGTTTTCCAGCCACTTAGCTTCAGTGGAGAAAATGCCTGACAGAATCATTAAGGAAGTCATCAACACATTAAAGGACTTTAATAGAGCGGTCTGACTTGGCTCTTTTTGGTCTGTGCACCAGCTCTTAGAGGAACACAGCAGGGCCAGTTTCAACCTGGCATCCCCCTAAATCAGGGGTCAGCAACCCGCGGCTCTTTGATCACTCTGATGCGACTCAGCTGCATACTTGCCGACACTCCCGATTTTGATTTCCGGATTTCGGTGCCTCTCGCAGAAAACTCCTGGGATTAATATTCTCCGATTTTCACCCTTACAATAATAACAAGGGCGTGCCATGATGGTACGGCATTTAGCGCCCTCTACAATCTGTACAAACAGCGTGCCAGCCCAGCCTTTTGTTGTATGTATCTTCTACTTGCACATGCAAGTGACAGCAAGGCATACTTGGTCAACAGCCACACAGGTTACACTGACGGTGGCCATATAAAACAACTTTAAGACTCTTACTAATAATGCGCCAAACTTTGAACCAAAACCAAACAAGAATGACAAACACATTTCGGGAGAACATCTGCACCTTAACACAACTTAAACACAACAGAACAAATACCCAGAATCCCATGCAGCCCTGACTCTTCCGGGCTACATTATACACCCCCTGCCCCCACCCCAACCCTGCTCCCCCACACATCAAACCCTGTCAGGTGCAAACACTGTTGACATCTACTAATCAGACAAGAAGCAAGGAATCAATCAGAGACAGAGTTCAATTTAGCTCATGAGGAGACACGTGTTTTGGGCTGTACTCTAGTTACAAATCCAAACCACGTTCTAAAGAAAAGCCCGTGCGCCTCCTCCATTTATTAGGAAATGGCCCTATTACATCACGGTGACTGAGGGAAGGGGGTAATCTCGACAACTCCAGTAAGACACAATATATGGTTATACAAAAATGCAAATATGTTGACACTTGGTGATATCGCCCAGTCTCTGCTTTGTCTGGTCTTGGAACCAAATATTCGGCCTTGGCTGCCAGCAGGCCGAGTCTGGACACAACACTGATAAAGAGGTTAGCAATCTTTCGGATTGCTAGCTCTGCACAAATTGACAATACTTTATAGTATGGCCCTTAAGCATAAAGTTATGATGATAATATATACATAATTATTCTAACAAACCCCCCCCATGGGTCGGTTGAGGTGGGAGGGGTTTGGTAGCGGGGGTGTATAATGTAGCCCGGAAGAGTTAGGGCTGCATGGGATTCTGGGTATTTGTTCTGTTGTGTTTATGTTGTGTTACGGTGCAGATGTTCTCCCGAAATGTGTTTGTCATTCTTGTTTGACGTGGGTTCACAGTGTGGCGCATTATTAGTAAGAGTGTTAAAGTTTTTTTATACCGCCACCGTCAGTGTAACCCATACTTGCCAACCCTCCCGGATTTTCCGGGAGACTCCCGAAATTCAGCGCCTCTCCCGAAAACCTCCCGGGACAAATTTTCTCCCGAAAATCTCCCGAAATTCAGGCGGACTCAGGTCCTCCAGAATATAAAAAAGCGTACATGCCCAATCACGTTATAACTATAGAATGATGGAGGGCGAGTTCTTGGTCTCTTATGTGGGTTTATTGTTAGGCAGTTTCATTAACCTTAGTCCTCCCAGCGTGGCAACAACACACAACAACAGCAGTCACTTTTTTTTGTATACCGTAAAGCAGTTTGTCTGCCGTAAACAGCAATGTTGTGACACTCTTAAACAGGACAATACTGCCATCTAGTGCATTTGATGAAAGCACTTTTGTGCGTGCCACACAGCAATGCATCATCAGAGAGGGTGTTCAGCATGGTTCGAAAAATAGTGACAGAGAATAGAACAAGGATGGACAATTCAACCCTTAACTCAACATTGAGTAGATGAGTGTTATGTGTGTGTATATGTGTAAATAAATGAACACTGAAATTCAAGTATTTATTTTATATATATATATATATATATATATATATATATATATATATATATATATATATATATATATATATATATATATATATATATATATATATATATATATAATAAAATAAATATATATATATATATAGCTAGAATTCACTGAACGTCAAGTATTTCTTATATATATATATATATATATGTATATATATATATATATATATGTATATATATATATATATATGAAATACTTGACTTGGTGAATTCTAGCTGTAAATATACTCTTCCCCTTTTAGCCACGCCCCCAACCACGCCCCCGTCCCACCCCGACCACTGAAGAAATAAACCATACTGTACTGTAGTGATGGGTCCGGCAACACCGATGCATCGGCGCATGCGTCGAGCTCATAGAGCAAAACCCTGTGTCGGTGCGCGTACCGCTTTTAGAAAGTCACGTGACCGATCATGAGCTGTTTTGGTCATGTGACCGATACGCCAACTGTGTCGCACATCAATGCATCATCAGAGAGGGTGTTCAGCATGGTTCGAAAAATAGTGACAGAGAATAGAACAAGGATGGACAATTCAACCCTTAACTCAACATTGAGTAGATGAGTGTTATGTGTGTGTATATGTGTAAATATGTGCCCTGTGAGCGGCTCTTTTCTACAGCCGGAGAAATAATAACTAAGAAGAGAAATCGTCTAAAATGTAATACGTCGGAAAAACTTTTTTTTTTAATTTATAAAAATGTGTAAAAAAATAAAATAAAACAAATTCCCAGTCCACAATCATCCACAACACGTTCTCTTAGATTTCCATGTTATGATACATGTTCACATTATTTATTGACTGTATCTAAAAAAGATAAAAATATATTTTTATTTAAATGAAGATATGAAATAATCCTAAATGAAATACAATGACTTGGTTTATATTATTGTATATACTAGGGCAGGGGTCACCAACGCGGTGCCCGCGGTCACCAGGTAGCCCGTAAGGACCAGATGAGTCGCCCGCTGGCCTGTTCTAAAAATAGCTCAAAGAGCAGCACTTACCAGTGAGCTGCCTCTATTTTTTAAATTGTATTTATTTACTAGCAAGCTGGTCTCGCTTTGCTCGACATTTTTAATTCTAAAAGAGACAAAACTCAAATAGAATTTGAAAAACCAAGAAAATATTTTAAAGACTTGGTCTTCACTTGGAATAAGCGGTAGAAAATGGATGGATGGATGGGTCTTCACTTGTTTAAATAAATTCATTTATTTTTTTTACTTTGCTTCTTATTACTTTTAGAAATACAATTTTAGAGAAAAAATACAACCTTAAAAATGATTTTAGGATTTTTAAACAAATATACCTTTTAACCTTTTAAATGTCTTCCTCTTCTTTCCTGACAATTTAAATCAATGTTCAAGTAAATGTATTTATTTTTTATTGTAAAGAATAATAAATATTTTAGCTTCTGTTTTTTTCGACGAAGAATATTTGTGAAATATTTCTTCAAACTTACTATGATTAAAATTCAAAAAAAATTATTCTGGCAAATCTAGAAAATCTGTAGAATCAAATTTAAATCTTATTTCAAAGTATTTTGAATTTCTTTTAAAATTTTGGTTCTGGAAAATCTAGAAGAAATACTGATTTGTCTTTGTTAGAAATATAGCTTGGTCCAATGTGTTAAATATCCTAACAAAGTGCAGATTGGATTTTAACCAATTTAAAACATGTCATCAAAATTCTAAAATTGATCTTAATCAGGAAAAATTACTAATGATGTTCCATAAATTATTTTTTTAATTTTTTCAAAAAGATTCAAATAAGCTAGTTTTTCTCTTCTTTTCGTCGGTTGAATTTTGAATTATAAAGAGTCGAAATTGAAGATAAACTATGTTTCAAAATTTTATTTTAAATTTTTTCGTATTTTCTCCTCTTTTAAACCGTTCAATTAAGTGTTTTTTTTCATCATTTATTCTCTACAAAAAACCTTCCGTAAAAGGAAAAAAAAATGTACGACGGAATGACAGACGGAAATACCCATTTTTTTATATATATAAATTTATTTATTTAGCTATTCTTGTTTGAATCACACTTACGTGTAACTTACAAATGACAATATATTTATCTATTTAAGTGTGTATCAAACTGGTAGCCCTTCGCATTAATCAGTACCCAAGAAGTAGTTTTTGGTTCCAAAAAGGTTGGTGACCCCTGTACTAGGGCATCAAATCAGTGTCAGTTGAGTCGGTCCATAGGTTGCCTGTAGGGATTTTTAATGTCCAGCAGATGTCAGTATTTAGTGACACAGTATCGACACAGTATCAATACAGTTTTGCAATGTGTCGAAACGCTTCATGACGCCTCATCAACCCATCACTACTGTACTGTATTTATACTTTGAATATTCCTAATCCATATTTCCATTCCTATCTACAAACAAGAGCCAGTCTCCACGGATTAAACATCAAGCTGCAAAAGCCCAGTGTGCATGGAAGAAAGCCCCGGGATTAAGTGTTGTTCTTGTGCTATAATTATGCTTCTGACCATATTAATCTGTGCGTCCACTTAGCATAACTAATGACTTTGTCCTGCGGCTGCCAGTCGTGTCTTAAAGCTGCTTGGAGAGCTCAGTGGAAGTCAACTGAGCAGTCGGAGCAGCAGACACACACAATGGGAGGCTAAATCTGAACAAAATACTGAATTGCAGCCAATAAAGATGAAGGATAGCGAGTAAACAACATTGACAAAAATAATTAAATACAACAAAAAAATAACATGCAGTGTAACCAATGTTCCCTCTAATTTTTCATGTGTGTGAGTGTCACGTTCAAACACTGAGGACATCTGTTAAACAAGACAAAAGGCAAGGAATCAAACAGAGACAGAATTCAATTTAAAAGTTAAAAGTTAAAGTTAAAGTACCAATGATTGTCACACACACACTAGGTGTGGCGAAATTATTCTCTGCATTTGACCCATCACCCTTGATCACCCCCTGGGAGGTGAGGGGAGCAGTGGGCAGCAGCGGTGGCTGCGCCCGGGAATCATTTCTGGTGATTTAACCCCCAATTCCAACCCTTGATGCTGAGTGCCAAGCAGGGAGGTAATGGGTCCCATTTTTATAGTCTTTGGTATGACTCGGCCGGGGTTTGAACTCACAACCTACCGATCTCAGGGCGGACACTCTAACCACTAGGCCACTGAGTAGAATTTGGACTCAATTGAGGAGAGACATGGCCACTGCACTCTCTGTACAGTCCTGCACCACGCTCTGACGAAGAAGGTTTTCGTCTCCTCATTTATTCAGATGTTCAATGTTCACGCACCAACATATGTCACAGCAGGAATGGGAAGTATTTAAAACAGTCATTGTTTTCGGTCTCATTGAAGTCCAAGAAGAGGATTTCTCGGGCTTGGGCTCTTCCTGGATCCAGCTGGGGCAGGTGTTGGAGGACAATGGATAACCCCTCCCGTCTCCTGACCACAGTGACTTCAAGAGGGCAGCGGGTCGTAAATAGCGTTGACTTCAAAGAGAGTTCGTTTAACACTTCAAAGAGAGTTCCTCTGGAAGTTGAGCAGATCCTGCCATCTGTCCGTGTTGAAATCACAGTGGAGTTTTACGAGCCTTCTTCCTCTTGTTAGGCCTCGAAAGACAGCATTCATAATACAACGTTTCTTTTGTGATAACTTACAAACAATTATTCCAACAGTGAGCAAACGCAAAAACTCCCTGAGCATTGAGTGGCGCCCATGTGAGCAACATCAGACGTGCACACTGTGGCTACACCAGCAGCACACCTGTCCCAAACCTGACTAAATAACAACTTCAATCTCCATTCATCCATCCATTTTCTACCGCTTGTCCCTTTCGGGGTCGCTGGAGCCTATCTCAGCTGCATTCGGGCGGATGGCGAGGTACACCCTGGACAAGTCCCCACCTCATCGCAGGGCCAACACAGATAGACAGACAACATTCTCTTATTATTATAATCAAATGACAGCAGTCATTTCCATGAGGTTATTTCCTAATATAAGTGTTTAGGCCCACTTACAATGACAATAACAACAAATATTGTTTTTCATGAACTGTGTACTTGTATTGTTTGTCTGGGTGGAGGTCCTGCTTTGGAAATAATTTGTACCCCTTTCTGACATTGCATTTAGTTCCCATTAAAACATTCACATGTTGCACAATGAGATGTAAGCAGGGGATCATGTGTACATTCCTGCAATTTTTATTAGTATTTATTTAATATACTAACAGCATTTCATGATTAATATTTATAAATGAAGATTCCTAATAAATGACACTAGAATAAGCATACATTTGATTGGTAAATCATAGTGTAACGACCTGGAATGACACTCTATGTGTGGTGTTGGAGTTGTCCGACTTTTTGTGTGGCTGTAAACGCATCACTGGCTAAGTGCCATATGTGAATGTGTTGGCGCAAGTGAAAAAAGAGCGAGCGGCTGCTGTTGATATAACAAAGTTGCTTTTGGTCTGGTTTGTACTGCAGAAAATGACCACTTTTGCTAGATATCATTTTTTTTACAAATGTTTTGGTGATGTGTTTATGGCCGACAATTAAGAGTTTTGCTCAGAAAAGTGATGGATGGAATTAATGTCCTCTAAGCGTCTCGACAGACGTTACAATATTTGAACAATGATGACGAAAAATGTTTTCTCTGTCGTGTCCGTGTGTCGAAAATTGTTATGCGCTTATTTTTATATTTGATTTTGTGCGTGGCATAGATTTGCCGTGCGCAGAGGACGCTTGAGCAGTGTGCAATTGCACAGGCGCGCACCTTAGAGGGAACATTGAGTGTAACCCTGATTTATGAATTTAATTGTTTCTTGAACTGGGTTTGCAAATAGAAAAATTCATATATCAAAGCAAATTTCTCCATAAGAATCAACGTAAACATGAATAAATGCTTACAGCCTCCACAAAAGTTCAATATTTAGTAAAAGTCGGTACACATTGAACACGATAAAAAGCGATGCACAGTTCTGTATACGTTACATAACAAGGGGGTGATGGGTCAACTTTCTATTCAATAACACAACCAAAACAACAACAACTAGCTGAACTGTCCGCATTGTCAGCCGCCCTGCTGACACGCACACACGCTGTCACTAGCCCTGTGGTTCACTCACAGTTTGAACTCACAAAACGCCTTAACTTTAACAGCCAGATTGCTGCAATGATTAGGAAAAACAAATAAAACCTCTTTTACCTTGTGGGTTCATCTTTTTTGCATATAGCGGAAAGGAGGGGGAGGGAACTCTGTGGGTACTTCCTAAATGTTTTAGACCACACATCGTTTGTCTATCGCAGTAAGATATATCTATCTTCTTGTTATGGGACATTCATCCTCCACTGTTGTCATTTCTAATATAAAGTAGTGTAAAGTTCTTACTTATATCTGTCAGGAAACTCGCCATGAAAGCACTAAAACATACCGGTGTAGTGAGTTTACATTATTCACCCAAGGAGCTTTAGTTATTAGAGAGTTCAGGTCGGACGTTTTTTCCCGGGACACATTTCGGGCGTTGTTGCTGCACTAGTGAGCCACGGATGAGGAGATGCTGCTCCGTTATTGATTGAAGTAAAGTCTGAATGTCATTAAAACAGTTAGCGCCATCTTTTGACATTTCTTCCACTCCCGTCCTTGCACGCTACACCGCTACAACAAAGATGATGGGGAGAAGACGCTGTCGAAGGTGAGCCACGTAAATAAGACCGTCCACAAAACAGCGCATCCTGAAAGCGGCTTGAAGATGATCTGTAAAACATAGGGGTGCAACGGTACGCAACAATTTCGGTTCGGTACGTACCTCGGTTTAGAGGTCACGGTTCGGTTCATTTTCGACACAGTAAGAAAACAACAAAATATACATTTTTTGGTTATTCATTTACCAAATTTGTAAACAATGGCTTTATCCTTTTAACATTGGGAACACTATAATAATTCTGCCCACGTTAATCAACATTAAACTGCCTCAAGTTGTTGCTCAGATTGAATAAAATGACAAAACTTTTCTTCTACATATAAAAAGTGCAAAATTAAACAGTTTCAAGTCAACTCATCATGCTTAATTTATTACAGCATTTGTGAAGCCTGTCCATCCATCCATCTTCTTCCGCTTATCCGAGGTCGGGTCGCGGGGGCAGCAGCCTAAGCAGGGAAGCCCAGACTTCCCTCTCCCCAGCCACTTCGTCCAGCTCCTCCCGGGGGATCCCGAGGCGTTCCTAGGCCAGCCGGGAGACATAGTCTTCCCAACGTGTCCTGGGTCTTCCCCGTGGAGGGAGGCGATCGGGTGGCATCCTGACCAGATGATCTGGCTCCTCTCGATGTGGAGGAGCAGCGGCTTTACTTTGAGCTCCCCCCGGATGGCAGAGCTTCTCACCCTATCTCTAAGGGAGAGCCCCGCCACCCGGCGGAGGAAACTCATTTCGGCCGCTTGTACCCGTGATCTTGTCCTTTCGGTCATAACCCAAAGCTCATGACCATAGGTGAGGATGGGAACGTAGATCGACCGGTAAATTGAGAGCTTTGCCTTGCGGCTCAGCTCCTTCTTCACCACAACGGATCGATACAGCGTCCGCATTACTGAAGACGCCGCACCGATCCGCCTGTCGATCTCACGATCCACTCTTCCCTCACTCGTGAACAAGACTCCGAGGTACTTGAACTCCTCCACTTGGGGCAGGGTCTCCCCCCCAACCCGGAGATGGCACTCCACCATTTTCCGGGCGAGAACCATGGACTCGGACTTGGAGGTGCTGATTCTCATCCCAGTCGCTTCACACTCGGCTGCGAACCGATCCAGCGAGAGCTGAAGATCCTGGCCAGATGAAGCCATCAGGACCACATCATCTGCAAAAAGCAGAGACCTAATCCTGCAGCCACCAAACCGGATCCCCTCAACGCCTTGACTGCGCCTAGAAATTCTGTCCATAAAAGTTATGAACAGAATCTGTGACAAAGGGCAGCCTTGGCGGAGTCCAACCCTCACTGGAAACGTGTCCGACTTACTGCCGGCAATGCGGACCAAGCTCTGACACTGAGCATACAAGGAGCGGACCGCCAAAATCAGACAGTCCGATACCCCATACTCTCTGAGCACTCCCCACAGGACTTCCCGAGGGACACGGTCGAATGCCTTCTCCAAGTCCACAAAGCACATGTAGACTGGTTGGACAAACTCCCATGCACCCTCGAGGACCCTGCCGAGAGTATAGAGCTGGTCCACAGTTCCACGACCAGGACGAAAACCACACTGTTCCTCCTGAATCCGAGGTTCGACTATCCGGCGTAGCCTCCTCTCCAGTACACAATATAACATTTACATAATAAAAATCAACGACTTAAGGTCTAAGGTCTATTCAGGTGTGAAGCCTGTCGTTGATTTTAATTATGTAAATGTTATATTTTTATCTACATGTGATAGCAGGGACCCTGCCATTCAAACAAACAATAACAGACAGACAGGGCTTTGCTGCCCGTAACACACACACACACACGCACATGCACTCCCACACACACCGCAAAATGAGCTAACGTTACGCTAAAAGCTAATTAGCCTTCACCTCAAGCTAGGACTGCGAGCGAGCTGAGTTGCAGTTTGTTTCTAGAAGGTCAACGGGCTCATAGTGATGTTACTAGTAGTTGACTGGGAGGTGTTTATTATCATTTGGGGAGAGTCCGCTGCCTGATGATTACCTGCTAAACGCTAAGCACTGACTACATGCGCTCTGAATACGCACTGCTGATTGGCTGTTACCGCTTTGTGTGTAACCAATCAGATGGTTGTGTGGGTGGGACAATGCTGGGTGCTGAGACAGAGGCAGAAGCAGCAAAGTAGCTTGTTAAGACTTTAGCTTAGAAATTTGTTCGGTACACCTCCAAACCGAACCGAAACCCCCATACCGAAACGGTTCAATACAAATACCGTATTTTCCGCACTATTAGCCGCACCTAAAAACCACAAATTTACTCAAAAGCTGACAGTGCGGCTTATAACCCGGTGCGCTTTATATATGGATTAATATTAAGATTCATTTTCATAAAGTTTCGGTCTCGCAACTACGGTAAACAGCCGCCATCTTTTTTCCCCGTAGAAGAGGAAGTGCTTCTTCTTCTACGCAAGCAACCGCCAAGGTAAGCACCCGCCCCCATAGAACAGGAAGCGCTTCTTCTTCTACTGTAAGCAACCACCCGCCCGCGTAGAAGAAGAAAAAGCGCGCGGATATTACCGTACGTTTCATTTCCTTTGTGTGTTTACATCTGTAAAGACCACAAAATGGCTCCTACTAAGCGACAGGGATCCGGTTCATGAAAAGACGCAACCTCTCCATCCGCACACGGACTACTATTTCACAGCAACTGCCTAAAGACTTTCAAGAAAAGCTGGCTATTTTCCGTGCATATTGTAAAAACAAGATAGCTGAAAAAAAGATCCGGCCAGAGAACATTATCAACATGGACGAGGTTCCACTGACTTTTGATATTCCTGTGAACCGCACTGTGGATACAACGGGAGCACGTACGGTGAATATTCGCACCACAGGGAATGAGAAGTCATCCTTCACTGTGGTTCTAGCTTGCCATGCTAATGGCCAGAAACTTCCACCCATGGTGATATTCAAAAGGAAGACCTTGCCAAAAGAGACCTTTCCAGCCGGCGTCATCATAAAAGCTAACTCGAAGGGATGGATGAAGAAAAGATGAGCGAGTGGTTAAGGTAAGTTTAAGTTTACGCGAAGAGGCCGGGTGGCTTTTTTCACGCAGCTCCGTCCATGTTGATATACGACTCCATGCGCGCCCACATCACGCTGGTTTTTAATATATTATTAAAGTTTGACTGACCTATTTGACTGTTTTTTTGACATTCCTTTAGCGCAGTTAGATGCGGCTTAGGTGGACAAAGTTTTGAAATATGCCGTTCATTGAAGGCGCGGCTTATAACCCAGGGCGCCTTATGGTGCGGAAAATACGGTACACGTACCGTTATACCCCTAGTAAAACATCATCTTTGCAACATTTTGACCAAAGAACCACCATTACATGTTATGTAGACCACAAGGAAGTGTTTTACATTGAGAAAAAAAAAATTATATGACCCCCTTTAATGCGCCTTATAATCCGGTGCGCCCTATGGTCCGGAAAATACGATACCCTCACATATAATCTAATAAATATCATAAAAAGTAAAAAAAAAAAAAAAAAGAGGGAATCCTCCTGCTGTTATATACATGTTAGAATCCTTGGAAGGGGGCCGGGCTATCATAGAAAAAAAGGATCTTGTTTTCTTCAGCATGCGGGGGGGAAAAAAATGAAGAGGTTGCGTTGTCATGGCAACACTGAGTAAAAATAACAAGCTTATTTTCCACATGCTGAAAATAAAATGGAACAGGATCAGTTTGGACAACAGGATCAACATGGCCGCTAATTTGCACACACACACACACACACACACACACACACACACACACACACACACACACACACACACACACACACACACACACACACACACATTCTTGTATTTGTTACCTTCTTGAGACCTCAGAAAAATGCTTACCCCTTAAGGACCACCCTTTCTAGACATATAAAGATTTACAGCAGTAATAATATATACCGTATTTTTCGGAGTATAAGTCGCACCTGCCGAAAATGCATAATAAAGAAGGAAAAAAACATATATATAGGTAAAAGCCAGTAAATTAGAATATTTTGAAAAACTTGATTTATTTCAGTAATTGCATTCAAAAGGTGTAACTTGTACATTATATTTATTCATTGCACACAGACTGATGCATTCAAATGTTTATTTCATTTAATTTTGATGATTTGAAGTGGCAACAAATGAAAATCCCAAATTCCGTGTGTCACAAAATTAGAATATTGTGTAAGGGTAATACAAAAAAGGGATTTTTAGAAATGTTGGCCAACTGAAAAGTATGAAAATGAAAAATATGAGCATGTACAATACTCAATACTTGGTTGGAGCTCCTTTTGCCTCAATTACTGCGTTAATGCGGCGTGGCATGGAGTCGATGAGTTTCTGGCACTGCTCAGGTGTTATGAGAGCCCAGGTTGCTCTGATAGTGGCCTTCAACTCTTCTGCGTTTTTGGGTCTGGCATTCTGCATCTTCCTTTTCACAATACCCCACAGATTTTCTATGGGGCTAAGGTCAGGGGAGTTGGCGGGCCAATTTAGAAGAGAAATACCATGGTCCGTAAACCAGGCACGGGTAGATTTTGCGCTGTGTGCAGGCGCCAAGTCCTGTTGGAACTTGAAATCTCCATCTCCATAGAGCAGGTCAGCAGCAGGAAGCATGAAGTGCTCTAAAACTTGCTGGTAGACGGCTGCGTTGACCCTGGATCTCAGGAAACAGAGTGGACCGACACCAGCAGATGACAATCCCTCCTTTTTGGGACCACCCTAATTTTGATAGTTTTCACCACCAGCTACTTTTCCTTGTTGACGTCTCAAGAAGGGTAGAAATACAAGCACTTCACACACACACACACACACACCTCAACACAAAAACAAACAAAAACACACAAACAAACACACGGACACACACACACACACACGCCTATGGGGGCGCATTTCAATTTCTTACACACACTTGTTATTACATATGTTGGCCCGAGGGGGAGCGCTTCAATATTTTACACACACTTGTTATTTCATATGTTGACCAGAGGGGGAGCACTTTTAAAACCGACACAGTCAATTTGAAAAATCCCTCCTTTTTGGGACCACCCTAATTTTGATAGATTTCACCACCAGGGGGTGCAAATGAGACATTCTCTATTACATGCAATGTTTTTTCCGTATCAGGACCATGATTTATTTTCTAACTTGTTCACCGGTCCTCATATGGAAGCTACTTTTCCTTGTTGACGTCTCAAGAAGGGTAGAAATACAAGCACTTCACACACACACACCTCAACACAAAAACAAACAAAAACACACACAAACAAACACACGGACACACACACACGCCTATAGGGGCGCATTTCAATTCCTTACACACACTTGTTATTACATATGTTGGCCTGAGGGGGAGCGCTTCAATATTTTACACACACTTGTTATTTTATATGTTGACCAGAGGGAGAGAACTTTTAAAACCGACACAGTCAATTTGAAAAATCTCTCCTTTTTGGGACCACCGCAATTTTCGTAGATTTCACCACCAGGGGGTGCAACTGAGACATTCTCTATCAGATGCAATGGTTTTTCCATATTGGGACCATGATTTATGTCCTAACTTGTTCACACCTCCTTATATGGACGGTACTTTTCCTTGTTGACGTCTCAAGAAGGATAGAAATACAAGCACTTCACACACACACACACACACACACACAAACACACACACACACAAACAAACACACGGACACACACACACACGCCTATGGGGGCGCATTTCAATTCCTTACACACACTTGTTATTACATATGTTGGCCTGAGGGGGAGCGCTTCAATATTTTACACACACTTGTTATTTCATATGTTGACCAGAGGGGGAGCACTTTTAAAACCGACACAGTCAATTTGAAAAATCCCTCCTTTTTGGGACCACCGCAATTTTGATAGATTTCACCACCAGGGGTGCTAATGAGACCATGATTTATGTCATCACTTGTTCACATCTCCTCATATGGACGGTACTTTTCCTTGTTGACGTCTCAAGAAGGATAGAAATACAAGAACACAATCACACGCACACACACACACACACAAACAAACACACAAACAAACACACACAAACACACAAACAGACAAACACACATAAACCCACAAAAACAAACACACACAAAAACTCACACACACACACACACAAACACAAAAACACAGACACACACACACACACATTCTTGTATTTGTTACCTTCTTGAGACCTGAGAAAAATGCCTACCTCTTTTGGACCACCCTTTCTACAACATTAATAATACATACATACTATGCAAATATAAAAAAGGTAAACCTTAAGTTAATTAATTTATTTTTGATTTTTTTTTTGTTTGTAATAGGTTTTTAATCTTATTACAGTATGTCTATATATACATATTTATTTTATAAATTTTGGCCAAAGGGAGCGCTTCAAATTTTTACACACACTGTTATTTCATATGTTAACCAGAGGGGGAGCACTTTTAAAACCGAAAAATCCCTCCTTTTTAGGACCACCGCAATTTTGATAGATTTCACCACCAGGGGGTGCAAATGAGACATTCTCTATTAGATGCAATGTTTTTTCCGTATTGGGACCATGATTTATGTCATCACTTGTTCACACCTCCTCATATGGACGGTACTTTTCCTTGTTGACGTCTCAAGAAGGGTAGAAATACAAGAACACACACATACACACACACACCATACTTGCCAACCCTACCGGATTTTCCGGGAGACTTCCCGAAATTCAGCGCCTCTCCCGAAAACCTCCCGGGACAAATTTTCTCCCGAAAAACTCCCGAAATTCAGGCGGAGCTGGAGGCCACGCCCCCTCCAGCTCCATGCGGACCTGAGTCCGCTTCCCCACAATATAAAGAACGTCTACAGTAAAGCAGTCCGTCTGCCGTAAACAGCAATGTTGTGACACTCTTAAACAGGACAATACTGCCATCTGGTGCATTTGATGAAAGCACTTTTGTGCGTGCCACACAGCAATGCATCATCAGAGAGGGTGTTCAGCATGGTTAGAAAGATAGTGACAGGAGAATAGAACAAGGATGGACAATTCAACCCTTAACTCAACAATGAGTAGATGAGTGTTATGTGTGTGTATATGTGTAAATAAATGAACACTGAAATTCAAGTATTTATTTTATTTATATATATATATATATATATATATATATATATATATATATATATATATATATATATATAGCTAGAATTCATTGAAAGTCAATTATATATATATATATATATATATCCATCCATCCATCCATCCATCCATTTTCTACCGCTTATTCCCTTCGGGGTCGCGGGGATATATATATATATTAGAGATGCGCGGATAGGCAATTATTTCATCCGCAACCCCATCAGAAAGTCGTCAACCATCCGCCATCCACCCGATGTAACATTTGATCAGAACCGCATCCGCCCGCACCCGCCCGTTGTTATATATCTAATATAGACGATGCAAGGCATTAGTGAGGTTATAAAGTTTTTGCCTGTTAAAGAAAGGAGACTGATCCAATGCAGCACACACATTCGCTTGCCACGCTGTCACGACCCAGACGCACACCAGTGCGCAATCATATGGGAGCCGCGCTGAGCGCACCTCCAAGCGCGTCTCGCTGCCGGCGACGGCCGGGAATGTGCCCGACGCTCCAGCGCCATCCATTTTCAGGGCTAGTTGATTCGGCAGGTGGGTTGTTACACACTCCTTAGCGGGTTCCGACTTCCATGGCCACCGTCCTGCTGTCTATATCAACCAGGGTGAGCCCCACCCCTTTCGTGAGCGCACTGCGCGTGGAGTGACCCCTGTTACGCGCCCCCGGCAACGGGGGTGGCCGGCAGGTAAGCTGCGGGGGCGGAGCGCGCGGAGTGACCCCTGTTACGAGCCCCCGGCCACGGGGGTGGCGGGCAGGTAAGCTGCTTACCTGCTGCGCGTGACGCCGGCCGCGGCGAAGGCGGACGAGGCGGGGTGTCGGTGCGGTGGGCGCGGTGGTGACCCTGGACGTGCGTCGGGCCCTTCTCGCGGATCGCCTCAGCTACGGCTCCCGGTGGGGCCCTCTCGGGGGAAGGGGCCTCGGTCCCGGACCCCGGCGAGGCGTCGGGGGCCTTCTCCGCTCCGTAAAAGTGTCCATCTCTTTTCTTTTTTTTCTTCTGTTGTGGCATATGCTGCAGGTGCCTGCTCGTTTTTCGTATGTAGGTAACAACATTTAACTATGTATATATATTTCCGAATTGGTTTAACTGCCACCCGCCTGAATCTATTTAAAATCTAATTTTTTTTTATTTCAACCGCCCGACCCGACCCGACCCGACCCGACCCGCGGATAAAATCTAATTTTTTAAAATTTCATCCGCCCAATCCGCGGATAATCCGCGGACTCCGCGGTTGTGCCCGCAAACCGCGCATCTCTAATATATATATATGAAATACTTGACTCGGTGAATTCTAGCTGTAAATATACCACGCCCCCGCCCCAACCACGCCCCCCGCACCCACCCCCCACCCCCCGAAATTGGAGGTCTCAAGGTTGGCAAGTATGACACACACACACACACACACACACACACACACACACACACACACACACACGAGAGGTTGCATCTCTCAGGCAGACGTGCGGCGCGGTCATCAAACGGCTAATGTCAGCGTAATGATGGTTCTGAAGGGAAGGCGCTCCCGCCCCACTAATTCCTCCATCCTGGAAGCCACCGCAGCTGGTTTGTTTAAATCTTTTAATTCGCAGGCAGCTAATTAACATTCAGAGAGGAGTGTTATATTGCAGGCGGCAAGCGCAGGTATTTTACATGTAATTAACAAGCAGGATGAGGGGGAGAAAAGCGTCTGGCTTCACCCTGGGAGTGAGTATTGCAGCGGTCATGTGGAGACAACACGCGTCTTTTAATCAGGCGTTGCTGACTGCGTGCACGGCTTTTCTCCATCCACATTTGGACCGTGCTCGTGTGCTTCCAGCAAGGAACAAAGAAGCAATGTGCAAATGCGACTTCAGCTGCTGAGTGAGGAGTGATGGAGGGCGCGGGAGAAGGAGAGGGAGGCAGCGACATGGTCAGGGGGTTGTCTCGGCCATGATATCATAGCTCGCCGGCATGGATGTGTGGTCACACCTTGGACTCTGAGGACTCCTCCCTCTCCAGATAGCACATTTGTAATGTCAGGCAAGGCTGACCGACCAGCACGTCTTTACCGGCCCACAACACGGCGGACCTTTGAGCCTCGACGGGCCATCGCTGTGCAAGACAGCACATTAAAGGCCTACTGAAAGCCACTACTACCGACCACGCAGTCTGATAGTTTATACATCAATGATGAAATCTTAACATTAGCTTACTAAAGTGCAATTTTAGTGTGGACATCGCGGGCGGTACCTCTGGATTGGCAGACCGGGGCGGTGGTTCCTCTCTTTAAGAAGGGGAACCGGAGGGTGTGTTCCAACTATCGTGGGATCACACTCCTCAGCCTTCCCGGTAAGGTCTATTCAGGTGTACTGGAGAGGAGGCTACGCCGGATAGTCGAACCTCGGATTCAGGAGGAACAGTGTGGTTTTCGCCCTGGTCGTGGAACTGTGGACCAGCTCTATACTCTCGGCAGGGTCCTTGAGGGTGCATGGGAGTTTGCCCAACCAGTCTACATGTGCTTTGTGGACTTGGAGAAGGCATTCGACCGTGTCCCTTGGGAAGTCCTGTGGGGAGTGCTCAGAGAGTACGGGGTATCGGACTGTCTGATTGTGGCAGTCCGCTCCCTGTATGATCAGTGTCAGAGCTTGGTCCGCATTGCCGGCAGTAAGTCGGACACGTTTCCAGTGAGGGTTGGACTCCGCCAAGGCTGCCCTTTGTCACCGATTCTGTTCATAACTTTTATGGACAGAATTTCTAGGCGCAGTCAAGGCGTTGAGGGGATCCGGTTTGGTGACTGCAGGATTAGGTCTCTGCTTTTTGCAGATGATGTGGTCCTGATGGCTTCATCTGGCCAGGATCTTCAGCTCTCACTGGACCGAGTGTGAAGCGACTGGGATGAGAATCAGCACCTCCAAGTCCGAGTCCATGGTTCTCGCCCGGAAAAGGGTGGAGTGCCATCTCCGGGTTGGGGAGGAGATCTTGCCCCAAGTGGAGGAGTTCAAGTACCTAGGAGTCTTGTTCACGAGTGAGGGAAAAGTGGATCGTGAGATCGACAGGCGGATCGGTGCGGCATCTTCAGTAATGCGGACGCTGTATCGATCCGTTGTGGTGAAGAAGGAGCTGAGCCGGAAGGCAAAGCTCTCGATTTACCGGTCGATCTACGTTCCCATCCTCACCTATGGTCATGAGCTTTGGGTCATGACCGAAAGGACAAGATCACGGGTACAAGCGGCCGAAATGAGTTTCCTCCGCCGAGTGGCGGGGCTCTCCCTTAGAGATAGGGTGAGCCTCCACATCGAGAGGAGCCAGATGAGGTGGTTCAAGCATCTGGTCAGGATGCCACCCGAACGCCTCCCTCGGAAGGTGTTTAGGGCACGTCCAACCGGTAGGGGGCCATGGGGGAGACCCAGGACACGTTGGGAAGACTATGTCTCCCGGCTGGCCTGGGAACGCCTCGGGATCCCCCGGGAGGAGCTGGACGAAGTGGCTTGGGAGAGGAAAGTCTGGGCTTCCCTGCTTAGGCTGCTGCCCCCGCAACCCGACCTCGGATAAGCGGAAGAAGATGGATGGATGAATGGAAGTGCAATTTTAAATTTTGCGCGAAATATCCTGCTGAAAATGTCTCGGTATGATGACGCCTGCGCGTGACGTCACGGATTGTAGAGGACATTTTGGGACAGCATGGTGGCCAGCTATTAAGTCGTCTGTTTTCATCGCAAAATTCCACAGTATTCTGGACATCTGTGTTGGTGAATCTTTTGCAATTTGTTCAATGAACAATGGAGACAGCAAAGAAGAAAGCTGTAGGTGGGAAGCGGTGTATTGCGGGCGGCTGCAGCAACACAAACACAGCCGGTGTTTCATTGTTTACATTCCCGGAAGATGACAGTCAAGCTTTACCATTGGCCTGTGGAGAACTGGGACAACAGAGACTCTTACCAGGAGGACTTTGAGTTGGATACGCAGACGTGGTACCGTGAGTACGCATGCAGCTGCGGCTTCCAAACATTTGATCGCTTGCCCGTACGTGCGTGCCGCTATGTGCATGTCACGTACGTAACTTTGGGGACTTTGGGGAAATATATGTGCTGTATGAACTTTGGGGAGGTGAACGGTACTTTGGGCTGTGGGATTGAGTGTGTCGTGCAGGTGTTTGAGTTGTATTGGCGGGTTATATGGACGTGTTTGTTATGCGGGATTAATTTGTGGCATATTAAATATAAGCCTGGTTGTGTTGTGGCTAATAGAGTATATATATGTCTTGTGTTTATTTACTGTTTTAGTCATTCCCAGCTGAATATCAGGTCCCACCCGCCTCTCACAGCATCTTCCCTATCTGAATCGCTCCCACTGCCCTCTAGTCCTTCACTCTCACTTTCCTCATCCATAAATCTTTCATCCTCGCTCAAATTAATGGGGAAATTGTCGCTTTCTCGATCCGGATCGCTCTCGCTGCTGGTGGCCATGATTGTAAACAATGTGCAGATGTGAGGAGCTCCACAACCTGTGACGTCACGCTACCCGTTTGCTACTTCCGGTACAGGCAAGGCTTTTTTATCAGCGACCAAAAGTTGGCAAATTTATCGTCGATGTTCTCTACTAAATCTTTTCAGCAAAAATATGGCAATATCGCGAAATGATCAAGTATGACACATAGAATGGACCTGCTATCCCCGTTTAAATAAGAAAATCTCATTTCAGTAGGCCTTCTGCAATGCAGACTTCCACCAAAGTTGGACCCATCCATCCATCCATCCATCCATCTTCTTCCGCTTATCCGAGGTCGGGTCGCGGGGGCAGCAGCCTAAGCAGGGAAGCCCAGACTTCCCTCTCCCCAGCCACTTCGTCCAGCTCCTCTCGGGGGATCCCGAGGCGTTCCCAGGCCAGCCGGGAGACATAGTCTTCCCAACGTGTCCTGGGTCTTCCTCGTGGCCTCCTACCGGTCGGACATGCCCTAAACACCTCCTTAGGGAGGCGCTCGGGTGGCATCCTGACCAGATGCCCGAACCACCTCATCTGGCTCCTCTCGATGTGGAGGAGCAGCGGCTTTACTTTGAGCTCCCCCCGGATGACAGAGCTTCTCACCCTATCTCTAAGGGAGAGCCCTGCCACCCGGCGGAAGAAACTCATTTCGGCCGCTTGTACCGATCCAGTGAGAGCTGAAGATCCTGGCCAGATGAAGCCATCAGGACCACATCATCTGCAAAAAGCAGAGACCTAATCCTGCAGCCACCAAACCGGATCCCCTCAACGCCTTGACTGCGCCTAGGAATTCTGTCCATAAAAGTTATGAACAGAATCGGTGACAAAGGGCAGCCTTGGCGGAGTCCAACCCTCACTGGAAACGTGTCCGACTTACTGCCGGCAATGCGAACCAAGCTCTGACACTGATCATACAGGGAGCGGACTGCCACAATCAGACAGTCCGAAACCCCATACTCTCTGAGCACTCCCCACAGGACTTCCCGAGGGACACGGTCGAATGCCTTCTCCAAGTCCACAAAGCACATGTAGACTGGTTGGGCAAACTCCCATGCACCCTCAAGGACCCTGCCGAGAGTATAGAGCTGGTCCACAGTTCCACGACCAGGACGAAAACCACACTGTTCCTCCTGAATCCGAGGTTCGACTATCCGGCGTAGCCTCCTCTCCAGTACACCTGAATAGACCTTACTGGGAAGGCTATTTGGACCCAAACAATGAAAAATACATTAGCACAGTGGTTCTCAAACATTAGCGTAGTAAGCCAAAGTCGGGGGTCAGCAACCGCCCTAGTGGCTCCCTGGAGCATTTTTTTTTTTTAAAAAGGATTGAAAATGGAAAAAGATGGGGGTAAAATAATTATTTTTGTTTGGTATGTTTTTTGTTTGAGGACAAACATGACACAAACCTTCCTAATTGTTAGAACTACCACTGTTTAATATGTTTGTGTGTATGCTTCACTGATGGTGAACATCGTTTTGTCCTACTCATTTCAGCGGTTCGTGAACTCACCATAGTGTGGACTGTGACACAACAGTTTGTTTACAAAATCTTTGTCTCATTTTGTCCACCAAAAGTTTCATACTGTGCGTGAATGCACAAAGGAAGATATTGTCTTGACCCGAGAGCTACAAAGCGAAGAGGAGGCAGGGCCTGACCTCCCTCCAGGCACCTTTTCTTTGAATTGTTTTACAGCCTTGTCTTTGAACTGTTTTGTAATCAAAGGCAACGGCTGTTTATGACCCCCCTTCCTTAGAAACAGATGTTGCCATGTAATCAGGGAAAGTCCAAATAAAAGAGGAGGCGTACAATCTTTCGTCGGGGCGTGGGACGACACTGTCCACGGGTATAGTGTCTACACGTTTCTCCTCAATTGAGCTAAATTGAATTATGTCTCTGTTTAATTCCTTGCTTCTTGTCTTGTTTAATAGATGTCACAAAGACATTGTGACTTTTGGTTTTAGTGTTCCTGAAAAAAAAGGGACTCAAGCACATACTGTACAGCAGATTTTTACAGCTAAAAGAGTATTTCTATTTTATACACACATACACATTGGCCCCCCCAGACACCATTTTTTTTTCTCTCAATGTGACCCCCGAGTCAAAATATTTGTCCAGCTCTGATCTAGACCAGGATCCTCAAACGGTGGTGCATGTCCTACTAGTAATACACAGGCTCTATCTAGTGGTACGCCAAATAATCACTTGATTAAAGTACAGTGTTTTATTTCCCTTTATTTAAAAACAGTGTCACTGTATAAACTGTGTGCAATGTAACATGGGGCAAAAATATTAAATGCACTATAAAACCTCTGCCTTGTTTCTAATGAATACTTAGGCATACTACGCTACTGTATTTTAGGATATAGTTTTATTGTCATTATTACAGTGAACAGGTTCAAAGAACAACGAAATTGTAGCAGATCCCCTAAGGTGCATACCAGAGGTGGAACCAAGTCATTGTTTTGCTAAGTAAGTCTCAAGTCTTTGCCCTCAAGTCTCGAGTCAAGTCCCGAGTCAAGTCCAAAGTCGAGACTGGAAAGTCTCAAGTCAAGTCCCAAGTCCTGCATTTTGAGTTTCGAGTCCTTTCAAGTCCTTTTAACCACAGACTAATATATTTACACAGATTGTGTATGCTTTTAAAACACTGTTTTTATTGATTAAAACAAGTGCATTTGAAATTGCAGGGAAAAAAAATAGTGCTGACATTGCACTTTATAATAGGACTATTAACCAGTCATTTTAAACATTTAACTCCTTCCTTTACAGAATAAACACATTTGCAGGCATAAGGGATAGGGTTAGCGTTAGGGATAGGGTTGGGTTAGGGTTAGGGTTGGGTTTGGGGTTGGGCATAAGGGTTAGGCATAAGGGTTAGGGTTAGCGTTAGGGTTAGCGTTAGCATTAGGGGTTAGGGGTTAGGGTTAGGGTTAGGGTTAGAGTTAGGGTTTAGGGTTAGGTTTGGGGTTAGGGTTAGGGTTAGAGGTTAGGGTTAGGGTTAGGGTTAGGATTGGGGTTAGGGTTAGGGTTGTGTTAGGGTTAGGGTTAGGGTTGTGTTAGAGTTTTGTTAGGGTTAGGGTTTGGGTTTGTGTTAGGGTTAGGGTTATGGTTTAGCGTTAGTGTTAGAGTTAGAGGGTTAGGCTTGTGTTAGGGTTAGGGTTGGGTTAGGGTTAGGGTTGGGGTTGGGCATAAGGGTTAGGGTTAGACATAAGGGTTAGGGTTGGCGTTAGGGTTAGCGTTAGGTTTAGCGTTAGAGGTTAGGGGTTAGAGGTTAGGGGTTAGAGGTTAGGGGTTAGAGGTTAGAGTTAGGGTTTAGGGCTAGGGTTAGGATTACAGTTAGGGTTAGGGTTAAAGTTAGAGGTTAGGGTTAGGGTTGTGTTAGGGTTAGGGTTTGGGTTTGTGTTAGGGTTAGGGTTATGGTTTAACGTTAGTGTTAGGGTTAGAGGGTTAGGGTTGTGTTAGGGTTAGGGTTGTGTTAGGGTTAGGGTTGGGGTTGGGGTTGGGATTAGGGTTAGGGTTGGGGTCGGGTTAGGGTTAGGTTTGGGGTTGGGCATAAGGGTTAGGGTTGGGCATAAGGCTTAGGGTTAGGCATAAGGGTTAGGGTTAGCGTTAGGGTTAGGGTTGTGTTAGAGGTTAGGTTTGGGGTTAGGGTTAGGGTTGGGGTTGGGGTTAGGGTTAGGGTTAGGATTAGGGTTAGGCATAAAGAAAAACAGTTGGTTAGGGTTAGGGCTAGGGTTGGGGGTGGGGTTAGGATTAGGGTTAGGGTTAGGTTTAGGCATAAAGAAAGAGAGTTGGTTAGGGTTAGGGCTAGTGGTTGGGGTGGGGCGATAGAAAACAGCGAAAAAAAGAATAAGAAGGGTGTGCACGGTCCGTCTATGGTCTAGCGGGCTCGCACTCACGCCTCGTTGAGGGTTAGGGTTGGGGTTGGGGTTGGGGTTAGGGTTAGAGTTAGGGTTAGGATTAGGGTTAGGTTTAGGATTAGGGTTAGGGTTAGGCATATAGAAAAATAGTTGGTTAGGGTTAGGGCTAGGGTTGGGGGTGGGGTTAGGATTAGGGTTAGGGTTAGGGTTAGGGTTAGGGTTAGGCATAAAGAAAGAGAGTTGGGTTAGGGTTAGGGTTAGGGTTGTGTTAGGGTTAGGGTTAGGGTTGTGTTAGGGTTAGGGTTTGGGTTTGTGTTAGGGCTAGGGTTATGGTTTAGTGTTAGCGTTAGGGTTAGAGGGTTAGGGTTGTGTTAGGGTTAGGTTTGTGTTAGGGCTAGGGTTAGGGTTAGGGTTAGGGTTGGGGTTGGGGTTGGGTTAGGGTTAGGGTTAGGGTTGGGGTTGGGCATAAGGGTTAGGGTTGGGCATAAGGGTTAGCGTTAGGGTTAGCATTAGCATTAGGGTTAGGGGTTAGGGTTAGGATTAGAGTTAGGGTTTAGGGTTAGGGTTAGGGTTGGCGTTAGGGTTACAGTTAGGGTTATGGTTAGAGGTTAGGGTTAGGATTGTGTTAGGGTTAGGGTTGTGTTAGAGTTGTGTTAGGGTTAGGGTTTGGGTTTGTGTTAGGGTTAGGGTTATGGTTTAGCGTTAGTGTTAGGGTCAGAGGGTTAGGGTTGTGTTAGGGTTAGGGTTGGGTTTGGGTTAGGGTTAGGGTTGGGTTAGGGATAGGGTTGGTGTTGGGGTTGGGGTGGGCATAAGAGTTAAGGTTAGACATAAGGTTGGGTTAGGGTTAGGGTTAGGGTTGGGTTTGGGTTTGGGTTAGGGTTAGGGTTAGGGTTAGGGTTAGGGTTGGGTTAGGGTTAGTGGTTGGGGTGGGGTTAGGGTTGGGTTTGGGGTTGGGCATAAGGGTTAGGCATAAGGGTTAGGGTTAGCGTTAGGGGTTAGGGGCTAGGGTTAGAGTTTGGGTTTAGGGTAAGGGTTAGGTTTGGGGTTAGGGTTAGGGTGAGAGGTTAGGGTTAGGGTTAGGGTTAGGGTTAGGATTGGGGTTAGGGTTAGGGTTAGGGTTGTGTTAGAGTTGTGTTAGGGTTAGGGTTTGGGTTTGTGTTAGGGTTAGGGTTATGGTTTAGCGTTAGTGTTAGAGTTAGAGGGTTAGGCTTGTGTTAGGGTTAGGGTTGGGTTAGGGTTAGGGTTGGGGTTGGGCATAAGGGTTAGGGTTAGACATAAGGGTTAGGGTTGGCGTTAGGGTTAGGGTTAGGGTTAGAGGTTAGGGGTTAGGGTTTGAGTTAGGGTTTAGGGTTAGGGTTAGGATTACAGTTAGGGTTAGGGTTAAAGTTAGAGGTTAGGGTTAGGGTTGTGTTAGGGTTAAGGTTTGGGTTTGTGTTAGGGTTATAGTTTAGCGTTAGTGTTAGGGTTAGAGGGTTAGGGTTGTGTTAGGGTTAGGGTTGTGTTAGGGTTAGGGTTGGGGTTGGGGTTGGGATTAGGGTTAGGGTTGGGTTAGGGTTGGGGTTGGGCATAAGGGTTAGGGTTGGGAATAAGGCTTAGGGTTAGTCATAAGGGTTAGCGTTAGGGTTAGCGTTAGCGTTAGGGTTAGAGTTGTGTTAGAGGTTAGGGTTAGGTTTGGGGTTAGGGTTGGGGTTGGGGTTGGGGTTAGGGTTAGGGTTAGGGTTAGGATTAGGGTTAGGGTTAGGCATGAAGAAAAACAGTTGGTTAGGTATAGGGCTAGGGTTGGGGGTGGGGTTAGGATTAGGGTTAGGGTTAGGTTTAGGCATGAAGAAAGCGAGTTGGGTTAGCGTTAGGGTTAGCGTTAGGGTTAGGGTTGTGTTAGAGTTTAGTGTTAGGTTTGGGGTTAGGGTTAGGTTTAGGGGTTAGGGTTGGGGTTAGTGTTATGGTTTAGCATTAGTGTTAGGGTTAGAGGGTTAGGGTTGTGTTAGGGTTAGGGTTGGGTTAGGGTTAGGTTAGGGTTAGGGTTGGGGTTAGGGTTGGGGTTGGGGTTGGGCATAAGAGTTAGGGTTAGACATGAGGGTTAGGGTTGGCGTTAGGGTTAGCGTTTGGGTTAGTGTTAGGGGTTAGGAGTTAGGGGTTTGGGTTAGAGTTAGGGTTTAGGGTTAGGGTTAGGATTCCAGTTAGGGTTAGGGTTAAAGTTAGAGGTTAGGGTTAGGGTTTTGTTAGGGTTAGGGTTGTGTTAGGGTTAGGGTTTGGGTTAGGGTTAGGTTTATGGTTATGGTTTAGCGTTAGTGTTAGGGTTAAAGGGTTAGGGTTAGGGTTGTGTTAGGGATAGGGTTGTGTTAGGGTTAGGGTTGGGGTTGGGGTTGGGGTTAGGTTAGGGTTAGGGTTAGGGTTAGGGTTATGGGGTTGGGGTTGGGCATAAGGGTTAGGGTTGGGCATAAGTTTTAGGGTTAGGCATAAGAGTTAGGGTTAGCGTTAAGGCTAGCGTTAGGGTTAGCGTTAGGGTTAGCGTTAGGGTTAGGGTTGTGTTAGAGGTTAGGGTTAGGTTTGGGGTTAGGGTTGGGGTTGAGGTTGGGGTTAGGGTTAGGATTAGGGTTAGGGTTAGGGTTAGGGTTAGGATTAGGGTTAGGGTTAGGATTAGGATTAGGGTTAGGGTTAGGAGATAGGGGTTAGGGGTTTGGGTTAGAGTTAGGGTTTAGGGTTAGGGTTAAAGTGAGAGGTTTGGGTTAGGGTTTGGGTTTGTGTTAGGGTTAGGGTTATGGTTTAGCGTTAGTGTTAGGGTTAAAGGGTTAGGGTTAGGGTTGTGTTAGGGTTAGGGTTAGGGTTAGGGTTGGGGTTGGGGTTGGAGTTGGGATTAGGGTTAGGGTTGGGGTTAGGTTAGGGTTAGGGTTGGGGTTGGGGTTGGGCATAAGGGTTAGGGTTGGGCATAAGGTTTAGGGTTAGGCATAAGGGTTAGGGTTAGGGTAAGGGTTAGCGTTAGGATTAGTGTTAGGGCTAGCGTTAGGGTTTGGGTTAGCATTAGGGTTAGGGTTGTGTTAGAGGTTAGGGTTAGGTTTGGGGTTAGGGTTAGGGTTAGAGTTAGGGTTAGGGTTAGGTTTAGGGTTAGGGTTAGGGTTAGAGTTAGGGTTAGGGTTAGGGTTGGGGTTGGGGTTGGGGTTGGGCATAAGGGTTAGGGTTGGGCATAAGGTTTAGGGTTAGGCATAAGGGTTAGGGTTAGCGTTAGGGTTAGCGTTAGGGCTAGGGCTAGCGTTAGGGTTAGCGTTAGGGTTAGGGTTGTGTTAGAGGTTAGGGTTAGGTTTGGGGTTAGGGTTGGGGTTGAGGTTGGTGTTAGGGTTAGGATTAGGGTTAGGGTTAGGATTAGGATTAGGATTAGGGTTAGGGTTAGGGGTTAGGGGTTTGGGTTAGAGTTAGGGTTTAGGGTTAGGGTTAGGATTAGGATTCCAGTTAGGGTTAGGGTTAAAGTTAGAGGTTAGGGTTAGGGTTTGGGTTTGTGTTAGGGTTAGGGTTATGGTTTAGTGTTAGTGTTAGGGTTAAAGGGTTAGGGTTAGGGTTGTGTTAGGGATAGGGTTGTGTTAGGGTTAGGGTTAGGGTTAGGGTTGGGGTTGGGGTTGGGATTAGGGTTAGGGTTATTCGAACTGCATGTTTTACATACTACAATTATTTTTTTTTTGACCAAGTCGTAGTTTTTATACCCGAACGAAACCAACTTTGGCATAATTTTTTCTCACTGGCGCGTTGTTTGACAACTCTTCTTCGTTGGTTTTCCTGCAATTTCATTGGATGAGTGCTGTGGGATGAAAACAACGTAGATCTCATTTGATTGGCTGTTGTACTGAGAGCTGACAGACACACACGTACACAATGAAAGGAACGGAGCGCTCCTCAATAACTTTTTAATCTTTGGGTTTTGGGGAAAGTAGCAAGTCTTGGCAAGTCAAAAGGCTCAAGTCCAAGTGAAGTCACAAGTCATCGATGTTAAAGTCTAAGTCGAGTTGCAAGTCTCTTTACATTTTGTCATGTGACTCGAGTCCACACCTCTGGTGCATACACAATAATATAGTAATATAAATAGTAAAAAAAGATAAAAAAAAGAAGATTTTAATGTTATTATGGCAGCAGATTAGGAGCCAAGTGTTTTTTGAGGTGAAGGAAGTTTGAGAAGCACTGATCAAGTGGTAGTGGTAGTGTCGGAGGCAGATATTTACATACGAATTTAAGTGTTACTTCTTTTATTTCATAATCATATTACAAAACAGCTAGTGTTTTTCTTCCAATTGTGGTCTTTTGGTTGTCTGCAAATACTGTGTGCTAACCTTGAATATGGAATGTAAGAAAGAGAGATACTCCTTCTTCTTATCTATTCTTTTGTCCAGGTGCGCAGGACAATGGGCATGTGTTTGGGCTGGAGGGACAAGACTGCGAGGGTGGGAGGGAGAGAGACTTTATAGGATATAGGGTTTCCATTTTGGGGGGGAAGACCATCTTAGCTGCGCGATTGAATGTTCTATGCTGGACTGGCAGAGGTGGGTAGTAACGCGCTACATTTACTCCGTTACATCTACTTGAGTAACTTTTGGGATAAATTGTACTTCTAAGAGTAGTTTTAATGCAACATACTTATACTTTTACTTAAGTATATTTATAGAGAAGGAACGCTACTTTTACTGCGCTACTTTTATCTACATTCAGCTCGCTACTCGCTACTAATTTTTATGGATCTGTTAATGCACGCTTTGTTTGTTTTGGTCTGTCAGACAGACCTTCAAAGTGCCTGCCTTACTGGTGACGTTTCACTTCGTTCCACCAATCAGATGCAGTCACTGGTGACGTTGGACCAATCAAACAGAGCCAGGTGGTCACATGACCTGACTTAAACAAGTTGAAAAACTTTTTGGGGTGTTACCATTTAGTGGTCAATTGTACGGAATATGTACTGTACTGTGCAATCTAATAATAAAAGTTTCAATCAATCAATCAAAAGTGTGAAGGAAAAAAGATACTTTTTTTATTTCAACCGTACATCCCGTCAAAAGCCTAAAGACTGACCACACATGAGGACGTTCCTGTCTTCATAATAAAAGTGCCGCTCCGTCGCGCCTGCGCTTTCAAAATAAGAGTCTCCGAAAGCCAGCGCAAACAAGCTAGCAAGCTACGGAGTTTGCCGCCAATATATTTCTTGTAAAGTGTATAAAAACGAATATGGAAGCTGGACAAATAAGATGCCAAAAACCCACCACTTTCATGTGGTATTAGACAGAAAGGAGGAACTTTTCTTCTCCTCCATTTGAAAACGTGGACGTTTGTCATCACTACTGTCTGATTACAATCAACGCAAGTCATCAGAATCAGGTAATACACCAACTTATATTCTAGTCTTCATGAAAGAAAGGAATCTATATGTTAAACATGCATGTATATTCATTAAAACACCTTTAACATGTAAACAAAAACAGCAAAATAAATAAATATAAATTATATACTGTATATATCAATGTATATATATATATATATATATATATATAACCGTCAACTTCCTTGACGTCACTTTCAACCTGAGAAATAACAGCTACCAACCATTCACGAAACCCAACACAACACTCCAATACGTGCACCATGACAGCAACCACCCACCCACCACCACGAAAAGAATACCTACCGGAATCAATAAAAGACTATCGATGCTGTCATCTAGCAAAGCTGAATTTGACCAAGCAACCCCCCTGCACCAAAAAGCCCTTGATGAAAGCGGATACAATTTCACCCTCACCTATGAACCCACGCCAGGAAACCAGCCAAAAAAGAACAGAAAACAAAACGACATCATCTGGTACAACCCCCCATACAGCAAAAACGTCTCAACTAACATTGGACACAAATTCCTCAATCTGATTGACAAACACTTTCCCAAAGACAACACCCTAAGAAAAGTATTCAACAAGAACAACATTAAATTGAGCTACAGCTGCATGAACAATATACGACAAATCATCTCAAACCACAACAAAACAATTGCAAATGAGCCGTCGGCCCCCAGACAGAGCGACTCCAAAACCAACAAAGGCTGTAACTGTCGAAAGAAACCTGATTGCCCTCTCAACGGGGGGTGCTTACAAACATCAGTTGTCTACCAATCTAAGGTAATACGCAAGGACATTAACACGTCCGACACATATGTAGGATTAACCGAGGGAGAATTCAAAACCAGATGGAACAATCACAAGGCTTCTTTCAGGAACAAAAACCTGCGAAATACCACAGAACTCAGCAAACACATTTGGGACCTCAAAGACAATAATGTTGAATATTCAATAACATGGCAAATTCTTGCATCCAGCACACCTTACAATAGTGGTCATAAAAGATGCAACCTATGCTTGAAAGAGAAACTGTTTATTATTTACCGTCCAGACCTGTCATCCCTCAACAAGCGCAGCGAAATTGTATCAGCATGCCGCCACAGACGGAAACACCTCCTAGGTAACACATGAGCCAATCACCACGCCCCTACGCCAGCCTGTACCCACCCACTCTGTGCCCTATATAAACCATGGTATGCGAATGCTCCCATTAAAATCTCCTGATGATTGAGGGTACCCCCCCTCATGAAACAGGCCTGTAGAGATGAAATAGTCTTGTGATTTTTTTTCCCACACATACATATATATATATATATATATATATATATATATATATATATATATATATATATATATATGTATATATGATATGAGTGTGTATGTTACTCATCAGTTACTCAGTACTTGAGTAGTTTTTTCACAACATACTTTTTACTTTTACTCAAGTAAATATTTGGGTGACTACTCCTTACTTTTACTTGAGTAATAAATCTCTAAAGTAACAGTACTCTTACTTGAGTACAATTTCTGGCTACTCTACCCACCTCTGTGGACTGGTCTCAGTATATTTACAAAGCTTTGCAAATATATCGACAGTAGCCAGGAACAGTTTTTTCTAATCCCCAGGGGAGAATGTAAAGATTATGAGCATGCTTTATTTGTGTTTGGTGTGTTCGTTAGCAGCTCGACTTCCAACAAGGTTAATGAAAGATGACTCGATGGAAACAGACATTTTTTGATTCTGGGGGAAGTGGTAGGATTAGAGAAAACGCGCAGGACAACATCTCCCCCCCGCACCACCTCCACTTTGTGCCACAGCCATTTCCATCACGCCGGACCCAAATGCTGACTTCATTCTGCACCAGAGGCGTTTGGATCTTTAATTAGAGGAGCACGCAGCTGTTCACAACCCAGATCTGCTCACTGCAATGACAGGGGGCCGACACACGGACCCAACACTGATCTCAAGTCAGCTTCTTTTGCATGCAAGTCCTCCATTTTGCCTCCTTCCCCACACCGTGATCTTGTTATTCTGCGCTGATGATGCACATTTGTGCAGCCAAGGTAGTTATCATTCAACACATTGGTAGTGTCTGTTGTTGTATTTGAGGGAGTGCTGAGCAATATACGTCGAAATACGACATAAAAAATGTCTATATCTGTGACTGAAAACAACAGCTGCTTTGTGGGAGCATTTTTATGTCACTTTAAATAATTTTACGTCGAGAACCGGCGGGGGCACGGACGTCAACAACATTGCAGAGCACAATGGAAGCGGTTGTACGGTATACCGGTACTAGTATACAAACCCCGTTTCCATATGAGTTGGGAAATTGTGTTAGAGGTAAATATAAACGGAATACAATGATTTGCAAATCATTTTCAACCCATATTCAGTTGAATATGCTACAAAGACAACATACAGGTAAAAGCCAGTAAATTAGAATATTTTGAAAAACTTGATTTATTTCAGTAATTGCATTCAAAAGGTGTAACTTGTACATTATATTTATTCATTGCACACAGACTGATGCATTCAAATGTTTATTTCATTTAATTTTGATGATTTGAAGTGGCAACAAATGAAAATCCAAAATTCCGTGTGTCACAAAATTAGAATATTACTTAAGGCTAATACAAAAAAGGGATTTTTAGAAATGTTGGCCAACTGAAAAGTATGAAAATGAAAAATATGAGCATGTACAATACTCAATACTTGGTTGGAGCTCCTTTTGCCTCAATTACTGCGTTAATGCGGCGTGGCATGGAGTCGATGAGTTTCTGGCACTGCTCAGGTGTTATGAGAGCCCAGGTTGCTCTGATAGTGGCCTTCAACTCTTCTGCGTTTTTGGGTCTAGCATTCTGCACCTTCCTTTTCACAATACCCCACAGATTTTCTATGGGGCTAAGGTCAGGGGAGTTGGCGGGCCAATTTAGAACAGAAATACCATGGTCCGTAAACCAGGCACGGGTAGATTTTGCGCTGTGTGCAGGCGCCAAGTCCTGTTGGAACTTGAAATCTCCATCTCCATAGAGCAGGTCAGCAGCAGGAAGCATGAAGTGCTCTAAAACTTGCTGGTAGACGGCTGCGTTGACCCTGGATCTCAGGAAACAGAGTGGACCGACACCAGCAGATGACATGGCACCCCAAACCATCACCCACCCATGCAAATTTGGCATTTCCTTTGGAAATCGAGGTCCCAGAGTCTGGAGGAAGACAGGAGAGGCACAGGATCCACGTTGCCTGAAGTCTAGTGTAAAGTTTCCACCATCAGTGATGGTTTGGGGTGCCATGTCATCTGCTGGTGTCGGTCCACTCTGTTTCCTGAGATCCAGGGTCAACGCAGCCGTCTACCAGCAAGTTTTAGAGCACTTCATGCTTCCTGCTGCTGACCTGCTCTATGGAGATGGAGATTTCAAGTTCCAACAGGACTTGGCGCCTGCACACAGCGCAAAATCTACCCGTGCCTGGTTTACGGACCATGGTATTTCTGTTCTAAATTGGCCCGCCAACTCCCCTGACCTTAGCCCCATAGAAAATCTGTGGGGTATTGTGAAAAGGAAGATGCAGAATGCCAGACCCAAAAACGCAGAAGAGTTGAAGGCCACTATCAGAGCAACCTGGGCTCTCATAACACCTGAGCAGTGCCAGAAACTCATCGACTCCATGCCACGCCGCATTAACGCAGTAATTGAGGCAAAAGGAGCTCCAACCAAGTATTGAGTATTGTACATGCTCATATTTTTCATTTTCATACTTTTCAGTTGGCCAACATTTCTAAAAATCCCTTTTTTGTATTAGCCTTGAGTAATATTCTAATTTTGTGACACACGGAATTTTGGATTTTCATTTGTTGCCACTTCAAATCATCAAAATTAAATGAAATAAACATTTGAATGCATCAGTCTGTGTGCAATGAATAAATATAATGTACAAGTTACACCTTTTGAATGCAATTACTGAAATAAATCAAGTTTTTCAAAATATTCTAATTTACTGGCTTTTACCTGTATTTGATGCTCAAACTCATAAACATTTTTTTTTTTTTTTTGCAAATAATCATTAACTTTAGAATTTGATACCAGCAACACGCGACAAAGAAGTTGGGAAAGGTGGCAATAAATACTGATAAAGTTGAGGAATGCTCATCAAACACTTATTTGGAACATCCCACAGGTGAACAGGCACATTGGGAACAGGTGGGTGCCATGATTGGGTATAAAAGTAGATTCCATGAAATGCTCAGTCATTCACAAACAAGGATGGGGCGAGGGTCACCACTTTGTCAACAAATGCGTGAGCAAATTGTTGAACAGTTTAAGACAAACCTTTCTCAACCAGCTATTGCAAGGAATTTAGGGATTTCACCATCTACGGTCCGTAATATCATCAAAGGGTGCAGAGAATCTGGAGAAATCACTGCAGGTAAGCAGCTAAGCCCGTGACCTTCGATCCCTCAGGCTGTACTTCATCAACAAGCGACATCAGTGTGTAAAGGATATCACCACATGGGCTCAGGAACACTTCAGAAACCCACTGTCAGTAACTACAGTTGGTCGCTACATCTGTAAGTGCAAGTTAAAACTCTCCTATGCAAGGCGAAAACCGTTTATCAACAACACCCAGAAATGCCGTCGGCTTCGCTGGGCCTGAGCTCATCTAAGATGGACTGATACAAAGTGGAAAAGTGTTCTGTGGTCTGACGAGTCCACATTTCAAATTGTTTTTGGAAACTGTGGACGTCGTGTCCTCCGAACCAAAGAGGAAAAGAACCATCCGGATTGTTATAGGCGCAAAGTTGAAAAGCCAGCATGTGTGATGGTATGGGGGTGTATTAGTGCCCAAGACATGGGTAACTTACACATCTGTGAAGGCACCATTAATGCTGAAAGGTACAAACAGATTTTGGAGCAACATATGTTGCCATCCAAGCCGCGTTACCATGGACGCCCCTGCTTATTTCAGCAAGACAATGCCAAGCCACGTGTTACGTCAACGTGGCTTCATAGTAAAAGATTGCAGGTACTAGACTGGCCTGCCTGTAGTCCAGACCTGTCTCCCATTGAAAATGTGTGGCGCATTATGAAGCCTAAAATAGCACAACGGAGACCCCCGGACTGTTGAACAACTTAAGCTGTACATCAAGCAAGAATGGGAAAGAATTCCACCTGAGAAGCTTCAAAAATGTGTCTCCTCAGTTCCCAAACGTTTACTGAGTGTTGTTAAAAGGAAAGGCCATGTAACACAGATAAACCGTCCAACCAGAACTCTCTAACAACTAAAGTTCCTTGGGTGAATAATATAAACTCACTACACCGGTATGTTTTAGCGCTTTCATGGCGAGTTTACTGACAGATATAAGTAAGAACTTTACACTACTTTATATTAGAAATGGCAACAACAGAGGATGAATGTCCCATAACAAGAAGATAGAGAAAAAGAAGAAGCTTATCGACTATGATGTCAGCACCGATTACAAAGGCGGGCGCACGCAATTTTTTAGGATTTATGCAGATCCCAAATACACATCAGCAGGTACCAGAAGGTAAAAAAAAAGTTGCTTTTGCATAATATTGCGAAACAAAACGCCAGATAATATGTCTTACCTTATACACACACCATAATAATACTCGTATGATTAATGCGCCGACAATCCATCAAGCGGTGCGGCTTCATAGCTTACCAAAGCCGTACTAAAACATTTTTGATAGATTTTTGAGCGTCGTGTGTAATGTTCTTTATTTTCAATGGAACATATACAATGTTGATGTTGTTTACTTGAGTCATATTGCCATCATAGTGCAGTCTAGACGTATATATTATGTTTGGCTGCCATCTACTGGTCACACTTATCATTACACCATGTAACAAATAAAATTGCTTCGAGGTCGGTAAGCAAAACTAGAATAATTCCGTACATTAGGCGCACCGGGTTTATAAGGTGCACTGTCGGGTTTTGAGGGGGAAAAACAGGATTTTAAGTGTGCCTTATAGTCCAGAAAATACGGTACATTCAATAGGAAATATAAGGTACCGTATTTTTCGGACTATAAGTCGCATTTTTTTTCATAGTTTGGGAAGTGCGATTTATACTCAGGAGCGACTTATGTGTGAAATTATTAACACATTACCGTAAAATATCAAATAATATTATTGATCTCATTCACGTAAGAGACTAGACGTATAAGATTTCATGGGATTTAGCGATTAGGAGTGACAGATTGTTTGGTAAACGTATAGCATGTTCTATATGTTATAGTTATTTGAATGACTCTTACCATAATATGTTACGTTAACATACCAGTTGGTTATTTATGCCTCATATAACGTACACTTATTCAGCCTGTTGTTCACTATTCTTTATTTATTTCAAATTGCCTTTCAAATGTCTATTCTTGGTGTTGGATTTTATCAAATACATTTCCCTAAAAAATGCAACTTATACTCCAGTGCAACTTATATATGTTTTTTTCCTTCTTTATTATGCATTTTCGGCCGGTGCGACTTATACTCCGGAGCAACGTTCCCTCTAAGGTGCGCGCCTGTGCAATTGCGCACTGCTCAAGCGTCCTCTGCGCACGGCAAATCTATGCCACGCACAAAATCAAATATAAAAATAAGCGCATAACAATTTTCGACACACGGACACGACAGAGAAAACAGTTTTCGTCATCTTTGCTCAACTATTGGAACGTCTGTCGAGACGCTTTGAGGACATGAATTCCATCCATCACTTTACTGAGCAAAACTCTTTATTGTCGGCCATAAACACATCACCAAAACATTAGTAAAAAAAACGATATCTAGCAAAAGTGGTCATTTTCTGCAGTGCAAACCAGACCAAAAGCAACTTTGTTATATCAACAGCAGCCGCTCGCTCTTTCTCACTTGCGCCAACACATGCACATATGGCACTTAGCCAGTGATGCGTTTACAGCCACGCAAAAAGTCGGACAACTCCAACACCACACATAAAGTGTCATTCCAGGTCGTTACACTATGATTTACCAATCAAATGTGTGCTTATTCTAGTGTCATTTATTAGGAATCTTCATTTATAAATATTAATCATGAAATGCTGTTAGTATATTAGATAAATACTGATACAAACACGGTGGAAGAGGGGTTAGTGCATCTGCCTCACAATACGAAGGTCCTGAGTAGTCTTGGGTTCAATCCCGGGCTCGGGATCTTTCTGTGTGGAGTTTGCATGTCCTCCCCGTGACTGCGTGGGTTCCCTCCGGGTACTCCGGCTTCCTCCCACCTCCAAAGACATGCACCTGGGGATAGGTTGATTGGCAACACTAAATTGGCCCTAGTGTGTGAATGTGAGTGTGAATGTTGTCTGTCTATCTGTGTTGGCCCTGCGATGAGGTGGCGACTTGTCCAGGGTGTACCCCGCCTTCCGCCCGATTGTAGCTGAGATAGGCTCCAGCGCCCCCCGCGACCCCGAAGGGAATAAGCGGTAGCAAATGGATGGATGGATGGATGATACAAACAGGAAGTTGCAGGAATGTACACATGATCCCCTGCTTACATCTCATTGTGCAACATGTGAATGTTTTAAGGGGAACTAAATGCAATGTCTGAAAGGGGTACAAATTATTTCCAAAGCAGGACCTCCACCCAGACAAACAATACAAGTACACAGTTCATGAAAAACAATATTTTTTTGTTATTGTCATTGTAAGTGGGCCTAAACACTTATATTAGAAAATAACCTCATGGAAATGACTGCTGTCATTTGATTATAATAATAAGAGAATGTTGTCTGTCTATCTGTGTTGGCCCTGCGATGAGGTGGGGACTTGTCCAGGGTGTACCCCGCCTTCCCCCCCGAATGCAGCTGAGAAAGGCTCCAGCACCTCCCGCGACCCCGAAAGGGACAAGCGGTAGAAACTGGATGGATGGATGGAGATTGAAGTTGTTATTTAGTCAGGTTTGGGACAGGTGTGCTGCTGGTGTAGCCACAGTGTGCACGTCTGATGTTGCTCACATGGGCTCCACTCAATGCTCAGGGAGATTTTGCCTTTGCTCACACACATGAGGGAACATTACTCCGGAGCGACTTATACTCCAAAAAATACGGTACTTTACTGACGCAAATTATTTTCAGGTCTCCGCGGGCCACATAAAATGACGTGGCGGGCCAGCTCTGGCCTCCGGGGCCTTGAGTTTGACACCGGTGGAGGACAGTATTTTATCAATAGTGTTCAACTCTGACTCTGCAACATCGCGTGGACATCGGGGGCGGTACCTCTGGATTGGCAGACCGGGGTGGTGGTTCCTCTCTTTAAGAAGGGGAACCGGAGGGTGTGTTCCAACTATCGTGGGATCACACTCCTCAGCCTTCCCGGTAAGGTCTATTCAGGTGTACTGGAGAGGAGGCTACGCCGGATAGTCGAACCTCAGATTCAGGAGGAACAGTGTGGTTTTCGTCCTGGTCGTGGAAATGTGGACCAGCTCTATACTCTCGGCAGGGTCCTTGAGGGTGCATGGGAGTTTGCCCAACCAGTCTACATGTGCTTTGTGGACTTGGAGAAGGCATTTGACCGTGTACCTCGGGAAGTCCTGTGGGGAGTGCTCAGAGAGTATGGGGTAACGGACTGTCTTATTGTGGCAGTTCGCTCCCTGTATGATCAGTGCCAGAGCTTGGTCCGCATTGCCGGCAGTAAGTCGGACACGTTTCCAGTGAGGGTTGGACTCCGCCAAGGCTGCCCTTTGTCACCCATTCTGTTCATAACCTTAATGGACAGAATTTCTAGGCGCAGTCAGGGCGTTGAGGGTATCTGGTTTGGTGGCTGCAGGATTAGGTCTCTGCTATTTGCAGATGATGTGGTCCTGATGGCTTCCTCCGGCCAGGATCTTCAGCTCTCACTGGATCGGTTCGCAGCCGAGTGTGAAGCGACTGGGATGGGAATCAGCACCTCCAAGTCCGAGTCCATGGTTCTCTCCCGGAAAAGGGTGGAGTGCCATCTCCGGGTTGGGGGGGAGATCTTGCCCCAAGTGGAGGAGTTCAAGTGCCTCGGAGTCTTGTTCACGAGTGGGGGAAGAGTGGATGGTGAGATCGACAGGCGGATCGGTGCAGCGTCTTCAGTAATGCGGACGCTGTATCGATCCGTTGTGGTGAAGAAGGAGCTGAGCCGGAAGGCAAAGCTCTCGATTTACCGGTCGATCTACGTTCCCATCCTCACCTATGGTCATGAGCTTTGGGTCATGACCGAAAGGACAAGATCACGGGTACAAGCGGCCGAAATGAGTTTCCTCCGCCGAGTGGCGGGGCTCTCCCTTAGAGATAGGGTGAGAAGCTCTGTCATTCGGGGGGAGCTCAAAGTAAAGCCGCTGCTCCTCCACATGGAGAGGAGCCAGATGAGGTGGTTCGGGCATCTGGTCAGGATGCCACCCGAACGCCTCCCTAGGGAGGTGTTTCGGGCACGTCCGACCGGTAGGAGGCCACGGGGAAGACCCAGGACACGCTGGGAAGACTATCTCTCCCGGCTGGCCTGGGAACGCCTCGGGATCCCCCGGGAGGAGCTGAACGAAGTGGCTGGGGAGAGGGAAGTCTGGGCTTCCCTGCTTAAGCTGCTGCCCCCGCGACCCGACCTCGGATAAGCGGAAGAAGATGGATGGATGGGATGGATGTTCAACTCTGGTCATTGTTTACAGAGCATGCAAGCCAACCTTCCACAAGCAATAGAATGCACATAGAATGGATAATGAGATAATAAGAGCAGAGGCCCCACATCTGAGGAAGGGTTCACAAGCTGTCCACCACATTAAAGCACACAGCGAGAGGAATACCCTTCACCTCTCCTCTACCCTCCTCATCCTCCCTGTGTTGTTTTCCCTCACAGCACTTGAATCTTGAAAAAAGAAAAAAAAAAAAAAAGCAGCCTGGGCCTGGTCTGATGAGGGAGATGAAAGCGGGCCCGCACAGAGCTGCAGGTCACCAACTCCAATGCCGCTTGATCACGCTCGCGCCGGTGATATCATTGATTTTTTTTTTTTTTTTTGGAGAGATCAATCCCATCAGCTGCTGGGAGATGAACGAGGAGGAAGATGAGGAGGACATTGTGACCTATACTTGCCAACCCTCCCGAATTTTCCGGGAAGACTCCCGAAATTCAGCGCCTCTCCCGAAAACCTCCCGGGACAAAAAAATTTCCTGATTTTCAGCCGGAGCTGGAAGCCACGCCCCCTCCAGCTCCATGCGGTAGAGATGCGCGGATAGGCAATTATTTCATCCGCAACCGCATCAGAAAGTCGTCAACCATCCGCCATCCACCCGGTCTAATATTTAATCAGAACCGCATCCGCCCGCACCCGCCCGTTGTTATATATCTAATATAGACGATGCAAGGCATTAGTGAGGTTATAAAGCTTTTGCCTGTTAAAGAAAGGAGACTGATCCAATGCAGCACAGACATTCGCGTGCCACGCTGTCACGACCCAGACGCACACCAGTGCGCAATCATATGGGAGCCGCGCTGAGCGCACCTCCAAGCGCGTCTCGCTGCCGGCGACGGCCGGGTATGGGCCCGACGCTCCAGCGCCATCCATTTTCAGGGCTAGTTGATTCGGCAGGTGGGTTGTTACACACTCCTTAGCGGGTTCCGACTTCCATGGCCACCGTCCCATGCTGTCTATATCAACCAGGGTGAGCCCCACCCCTTTCGTGAGCGCACTGCGCGCGGAGTGACCCCTGTTACGCACCCCCGGCAACAGGGGTGGCGGGCAGGTAAGCTGCGCGGGCGGAGCGCGCGGAGTGACCCCTGTTACGTACGAGCCCCCGGCCACGGGGGTGGCGGGCAGGTAAGCTGCTTACCTGCTGCGCGTGACGCCGGCCGCGGCGAAGGCGGACGAGGCGGGGTGTCGGTGCGGTGGGCGCGGTGGTGACCCTGGACGTGCGTCGGGCCCTTCTCACGGATCGCCTCAGCTACGGCTCCCGGTGGGGCCCTCTCGGGGGAAGGGGCCTCGGTCCCGGACCCCGGCGAGGCGTCCCTTCTCCGCTCCGTAAAAGTGTCCATCTCTTTTTTTGTTTTTCTTCTGTTGTGGCATATGCTGCAGGTGCCTGCTCGTTTTTCGTATGTGGGTAACAACATTTAACTATGTATATATATTTCCCAATTGGTTTAACTGCCACCCGCCTGAATCTATTTAAAATCTAATTTTTTTTTATTTCAACCGCCCGACCCGACCCGCGGATAAAATCTAATTTTTTTAAATTTCATCCGCCCGATCCGCGGATAATCCGCGAACTCCGCGGTTGTGCCCGCAAACCGCGCATCTCTAATATATATATTTATTTTTATATATATATATATATATATATATATATATATATATATATATATATATATATATATATATATATATATATATATATATGTATGTATATATATATATATATATATATATATATATATATATATATATATATATGTATGAAATACTTGACTTGGTGAATTCTAGCTGTCAATATACTCCCCCCCTCTTAACCACGCCCCAACCCACCCCGAACACGCCCCCCACCCTCCACCCCCCACCTCCCAAAATCGGAGCTCTCAAGGTTGGCAAGTATGTTGTGACCTGTTACGTAAAGCTGCATTAGCCCACCAAGTTTCAGTGGATTTTTTTTCCCCGCCATGCCAAAAACCCAAGACATGTGATGATGATGGTGATGATTCTCACTCCCGGCCACAGATGGGTTGCATGACGTCAGCGCCATTCGCCGTTTGAGCGCAGTTGTGTGTTTGGCTCCACATGGACAAATGAAGCAGTGTTTTGTTTTTTCCCCCCCCCGCCCCGCCGCATGAATGCTTGCAAAGACGTGCAGTCTTTAAGTAAGAGGAGCCTTTGGAGCAAGGCAGAGGTGGATTACATGGCTGCTGAGCCCAGAGTCACAGCCACACATCCAGTCAAAGTGCTGGGCAGGATGGAGGAAAAAACAGTGAGGGGGGTTTCCATTTCAAATCTCCCCCGCAGCTGCCTGCATCCTCCGCCACCAAAGTACACTGCAAAAAGTCAGTGTTCAAAAACTAGAAAAAAATACACAAAAATTAGGGGTATTTTACTTGAACTAAGCAAAATTATCTGCCAATAGAACAAGAACATATCAGTATGTCATACTTGCCAACCTTGAGACCTCCGATTTCGAGAGGTGGGGGCGTGGTTGGGGGCGTGGCTAAGAGGGGAAGAGTATATTTACAGCTGGAATTCACCAAGTCAAGTATTTCATATATATATATATATATATATATATATATATATATATATATATATATATATATATATATATATATATGTATATATTGTAATGGTTGGACTAAGGGGAGGTGACGGCGACAGACACCAGAGGGCTATATGTACAAGGATTTATTATATATGTTAACCATATATGTATATATATATATATATATATATATATATATAATAATCAAACAATACAAATATAAACTAAGGAAATGGAGTGTGAACTAGATCCAAAAGTGTATGTGATGTGTGGCTATGTGTGTGATTAGCTGTAGTGTGAGTTACCAAGTGTTGTGTTGGGCGAGAGGAGGAACAAGGCAGGAAGACAGTCCATTGGGCAGGCAGATGATCCAGGGCAGGAGAGAAGAGGCAAGATCCGTTTCCAAGGGGGAGGTCGAGAATCCAAAAGGGCAGTCCGGGAGGTAGGGGAAACAACAGGGGATCACGGAAGAACACGGGAAGCGAAGGGTGAAGACTATACTCCGGCGAGCGACCGCAGGTTGTCCAGGCTTAAGAAGACCGCTTGATCATCACAGGCAGGTGTGCCGATTGCCGGCAAATGATTGCAGCTGGCGGCTTCTGCTGGGCGGAGACGCGCGCGGCGCGTCCCTGGCTGAGCGCGGCCGTGGGCGTGTCCCGAGGTGCACTCACTGGAGTGCACAGATTGATGAGCGGCGTTGGCAGGAGTCTGAGCCGTAACATATATATATATAAGAAATACTTGACTTTCAGTGAATTCTAGCTATAAATATATATTTATTTTATTGTATATATATATATATATATACCGTATGTATATATATATATATATATATATATTGTCACACCGCGGTGAGGGATGTCTTGTCTTGGTTTTTTCTGTCTTGTGATGTGCATGTTTTAGTTTGAAAAGTAACTCTCCTCTCGTTTCAGGTCACTTGCCCTTCCTTTTGTGTCATCAGTCTGACGTCATCCCGATTCCCTAATTGTTTCCACCTGTTCCCTATTACCCTCATGTGTCTTATAAGCCCACTCCTTCCTTTGTTCTGTGCCAGATTGTTTCGTTTATTCGTGCTCTCTAGCATCCATGCCCGTGTCCATGCCTTGCCTCGTCTTGTGCTTATGTTCTTTGATTCTGAATCCCTTCGTTGCTATTTTGAGTTTTCCTTTCTTCCTCCTCAGCAGAGTGATTTTTTTTGTTATTTAGTTTATTCAGCCGAAGTGGTAAGTTTAAGTTATTTTTCATTCTTTCCTCACATTTTTGAGTGACAATTTTTGTTAATACTTTATTACATTAGATAGTATAAAATTTTTCATAGTTGTTGTTTCATCCTCCTGTTGGAGCGTTTTTTGTTTATACATTTTATAGCATATATTAATTATAGTTCGTCTTTGCTTTTGTGTTTTCCTCCGTTCGGAGCGAATTTTGGTTGTTCCTATTTTTTGGAACCTTTTTTGCCGGTTAGTTTTTTGGATAAAATAGATATTGTAATCCTTGACTTTGGAGGTGAAAAGGAAGCTGTCAAAATAAAAGCCTGTCTAAGTTCCCTACTCTGCATCTGAGTCCTATCCTTTTACCAAGCCCTGACATATATATATATATATATATATATATATATATATATATATATATATATATATATATATATATATATATATATATATATATATATATATATATATATATATATATATATATATATATGTATATGTATATATATATATAAAATAAATACTTGAATTTCAGTGTTCATTTATTTACACATATACACACACATAACACTCATCTACTCATTGTTGAGTTAAGGGTTGAATTGTCCATCCTTGTTCTATTCTCTGTCACTATCTTTCTAACCATGCTGAACACCCTCTCTGATGATGCATTGCTGTGTGGCACGCACAAAAGTGCTTTCATCAAATGCACTAGATGGCAGTATTGTCCTGTTTAAAAGTGTCACAACATTGCTGTTTACGGCAGACGAACTGCTTTACGGCAGACCAAAACATGACTGCTGTTGTTGTGTGTTGTTACCGCGCTGGGAGGACGTTAATGAAACTGTCTAACAATAAACCCACATAAGGAACTAAGAACTCGCCCTCCATCATTCTACAGTTATAACGTCATTGGGCAGGCACACCGCGGACCTGAGTCCGCCTGAATTTCGGGAGATTTTCGGGAGATAATTTGTCCCGGGAGGTTTTCGGGAGAGGCGCTGAATTTCGGGAGTCTCCCGGAAAATCCGGGAGGGTTGGCAAGTATGCAGTATGTGGAATTAAATTATGGAATGGATGAAGTAAAGAAGTTGTCATGTCTGTGTGATCATGTTTTGTTTTAGTAATGTTCGGTTTAAATTTTGGACTTTTTGTGCACTTTTGTTTTGTTTTGTCACCATAGCAACCATTAGTTTCACCTGTCACGTCACGCACCTGTTCCACGTTTGGACTCAGTGTGCACTCTTGTCACCATAGCAACCATTAGTTTTCACCTGTCACGTCACGCACCTGTTTCACGTTTTGAGTCACGCACCTGCTTTCACTAATCATGTCCATAGTATTTAAGTTCATTCATTTTCTGTTGTTCGTGCTGACGACATCCCCGCATTTATGCTCCTGCACACTCTCCACACCCTGATGACCCTTGCTACTCTTTTTTTCATGCCGGTTCCATGCCAAGTAAGTTCTTGTTTGTTAAGCCACAGTTAGTGTTTTGTTTAATTGTTCATAGTTTCTGCCAATGTGCAAGTTTTGTGTTTAAAGTCTAGTTTTGTACCTCCGCCCCTGTGCGCGCTTTTCGTTTATTCCTTTTTTGATAGTTTAAATAAATCATGTACCCACCTTCAAGCCTTGACCAGTCCAGTTCATTTGCACCACGGGAGAACAAACCAAGCCATAGTCCAAGTCTTGACAGATGTCGTCAGCACGAACAACAGAAAATGAATGAACTTAAATACTATGGACATGATTAGTGAAAGCAGGTGCGTGACTCAAAACGTGAAACAGGTGCGTGACGTGACAGGTGAAAACTAATGGTTGCTATGGTGACAAGAGTGCACAATGAGTCCAAACGTGGAACAGGTGCGTGACGTGACAGGTGAAACTAATGGTTGCTATGGTGACAAAACAAAACAAAAGTGCACAAAAAGTCCAAAATTTAAACCGAACATTACTAAAACAAAACATGATCACACAGACATGACAGAAGTTAAAAATTGTACTGATATGATCCAGTTTAAGAGGTTGTTCAAAATAATAGTGCTTACAGAGTACAAAGAAGAAGAATTACGAGAAATACTTTCAACCTTATTGAAAATAAGATATTCTTCATCTCAGTATGTTAATAATGACTGAATTAATTAATTAATGACATATTACAAAACTGTTGTATACTAATTCATAGATGTTATTTTATGATATAAAAAGGTCAGTAAATGATTCTATATATTTGTAAACGCTTTGAAGTGGGGAAAGGGGTAGGATTAAATAAGCTTTGCTTCTTCCTACTCCTTTTCGGGGCATGATGTAAAATGAAATGATATGAAATTGTGTGATGTATTATGATGTAAGTGTGTTCATGTTCCAAATAAACTAAAGAAAGAAAGAACATTTGGGCTTGTCAACACTTTCCAAAACAAGTCAAATTAGCTAACCTCAATGAACCCAAAAACACCTTAAAATAAGTATATTCTCACTAATAACAAGTGCACTTTTCTTAGTAGAAAAAAAAGAGACCTTTTTTTGCTCAATATGTTGAAAAATATTCTTAAATGAAGTAAATGCTAGTGCCATTATTTTGACATAAATATATGCGCTCGGCATTACATTTCTTGAAACCAGCAAACTTATACTAAAAACTAGTTTATTGTTCTTAATGGAAAGGCAACAAGGCAACCGCTTGTTACTCTCGGGGTCTCCTAGCCCAGGGGTCGGCAACCCCCCCCTCTGTACGTCGGTTGAGGTGGGCGGGGTTTGGTAGCGGGGGGGGGGTATAATGTATCCCGGAAGAGTTAGGGCTGCATGGGATTCTGGGTATTTGTCCTGTTGTGTTTATGTTGTGTTACGGTGCAGATGTTCTCCCGAAATGTGTTTGTCATTCTTGTTTGGTGTGGGTTCACAGTGTGGTGCATTATTAGTAAGAGTGTTAAAGTTTTTTTTTTAATACCGCCACCGTCAGTGTGAGCTGTGTGGTTGTTGACCAAGTATGCCATGCTGTTACCTACGTGAGCAAAGCGGAAGCCCCATACAACGTGTGGCTGATCAGCAGGGTCGGCCCGTGGCATAGGCCGTATAGGCAAATGCTAAGGGCGCCGTCCATCAGGGGGCGCCACGCCAGTGCCACAAATGTTGGGGGAAAAAAAAGAAAGAAAAAAAAAGTTGGTACTATTATTTCTAAATACAAAAAATAACCCCACGTTAATTAAAATGTAAAGTAAAGCCTATTTAATAGAAATATTATTTGTTACAACATTACGCACCCCCCCCCCCTTCCCCCCGCACGGTGCGCCCCCTCCCTTCCCGTATCATGACTCTTTTTGGATGTCACCACATCAAAAAATCAACACAAAATGTCAAAACGGCCAAAACTGTCAGGTGCCCAGGGAAGAAAAAAGAGAAAAGAAGAGGAGAAACGAGAAAAGACAGAGGTAGCAGGTAGGTAACGTTAGCCTACATGAAATTATTTGTCTGTTACAGAATGTGATAGTAGCTGGCTTTTTAGCATTAAGCTAATGTTACATGATTCGGCAATTGCTAATCAATAAATAGCTAGTTCTGTTTTAACGTCGGGTTAATATTGTGGAGGGGGCTAAATTGTTATGGAAAATAATAATGTAACGTTAGGTAATTACAGTACTCCCACCTTACATTCCTCAGGGACATTTGTATTAGATCTTTTAAGCAGGTGTTTTTTGTTTACATTGTTATTGCCTTCTGGTTAGCTAATGTTTGCCCTGCAGGTAATAGTCACTTTTCCACCCCTTTATATATTAGGTATAGTTGTAAGCCTAGTTGTTAAAGTGCACATCATTAATGTTAATTAAGCAATATGTATGTAAAAAATATTGTATTTCATATATTCGTTTTTTATTTTTTGCATTCATTTATTTATTCATATTTTTTTTTATCTTGTTAACTATTCTGATTGTTAATTTGCTTTCTTTAAGTAAAAAAAAAGGTCAAAGACAAAGCTATTCGGTTTCTTGTGAGTATATACACTTCATTGCCGATGTGGGGGGGCGCCACCTAAAATCTTGCCTAGGGCGCCAGATTGGTTAGGGCCGGGCCTGCTGATCAGGCACGCTGACTGTACTGGGTGCTATATGCTGTACCATCACGGCACACATGACGCTGACAAACGCCATTTAATAAAATTCCGCGTGCCGCACCAGCTTTCAAATTCCGCATAAAGGTGTGGGCAGCGTGTCTGAGACCCCTGGTTATACATAGCACAAAGTAAAAAAAAAAAAAAACTTCGTATGCAGTGTTATTTCATTTAAAATTACAAAAAAAAAATTGCGGCTCCCATTGTTTTCTATAATTTGTGAAACTGGTCAAAATGGCTCTTTGACTGATAAAGGTTGCCGACCCCTGTCCTAGCCGCTCAGGCAAATCATATGGTCTAAAAATGCATTTTTCCATGGATAACATGACATCATCGCGCCAAGTGCGTGCTCTTTCAGTCAATTACTGCGCATACATACAGCCCAGCCAAAAAAAAAATGTATTGTAATTTTGAAGAATTCATCTGAATGTGCATGAACTATTTCTGTTCAAAATAGTTTGAAGTGTTTAAATATTAACTGTCAGTTTACTGTACTGTGCCAACTGTACTACTATATGAGTACCGTATTTTCCGCACTATAAGGCGCACCTAAAAACCACAAATTTTCTCAAAAGCTGACAGTGCGGCTTATAACCCGGTGCGCTTTATATATGGATTAATATTAAGATTCATTTTCATAAAGTTTCGGTCTCGCAACTACGGTAAACAGCCGCCATCTTTTTTCCCGGTAGAACAGGAAGCGCTTCTTCTTCTACGCAAGCAACCGCCAAGGTAAGCACCCGCCCCCATAGAACAGGAAGCGCTTCTTCTTCTACTGTAAGCAACCACCCGCCCGCGTAGAAGAAGAAAAAGCGCGCGGATATTACCGTACGTTTCATTTCCTTTGTGTGTTTACATCTGTAAAGACCACAAAATGGCTCCTACTAAGCGACAGGTATCCGGTTCATGAAAAGACGCAATCTCTCCATCCGCACACGGACTACTATTTCACAGCAACTGATATTCCTGTGAACCGCACTGTGGATACAACGGGAGCACGTACGGTGAATATTCGCACCACAGGGAATGAGAAGTCATCCTTCACTGTGGTTCTAGCTTGCCATGCTAATGGCCAGAAACTTCCACCCATGGTGATATTCAAAAGGAAGACCTTGCCAAAAGAGACCTTTCCAGCCGGCATCATCATAAAAGCTAACTCGAAGGGATGGATGAAGAAAAGATGAGCGAGTGGTTAAGGTAAGTTTAAGTTTACGCGAAGAGGCCGGGTGGCTTTTTTCACGCAGCTCTGTCCATGTTGATATACGTATGTTTGTGATTGCACATTTGCGTACATTTTGGGAGTGAACAGAGTTGTTAGAACGCTGGTTTTTAATATATTATTAAAGTTTGACTGACCTATCTGACTGTTTTTTTGACATTCCTTTAGCGCAGTTAGATGCGGCTTACAACACGGGGCGGCTTATAGGTGGACAAAGTTTTGAAATATGCCGTTCATTGAAGGCGCGGCTTATAACCCAGGGCGCCTTATGGTGCGGAAAATACGGTACGTATTTTCTCTTGTTTCATTGAAAATAAAACAGCAAAGTCCATTTGGCTGTCATCCGTTTTAATTATAAGACAAAATTGTGTCAAAGTCATGATTTTTTATTTCATGCTTGAAATAAGAAATGATTACTTTAAAAAAGTAGTTTTATACTTGCCAGTGTTGATGACACAGCTTTGCAACACTTGATATTCTAGTTTCAAGCATGTTTTACTCAATATAGGTCATCAAATCTCAGCAACAAGCTGTAATATCTTACTGACTTAAAGGGGAACATTATCACCAGACCTATGTAAGCGTCAATATATACCTTGATGTTGCAGAAAAAAGACCATATATTTTTTAAACCGATTTCTGAACTCTAAATGGGTGAATTTTGGCGAATTAAACGCCTTTCTAATATTCGCTCTAGGATCTGGAAGCAATCCGCCATTTTCTCAAACACCGAGTCAAATCAGCTCTGTTATTTTCCGTTTTTTCGACTGTTTTCCGTACCTTGGAGACATCATGCCTCGTCGGTGTGTTGTCGGAGGGTGTAACAACACCAACAGGGACGGATTCAAGTTGCACCAGTGGCCCAAAGATGCGAAAGTGGCGAGAAATTGGACGTTTGTTCCGCACACTTTACCCACGAAAGCTATGCTACGACAGAGATGGCAAGAATGTGTGGATATCCTGCGACACTCAAAGCAGATGCATTTCAAACGATAAAGTCAAAGAAAACTGCCGCCAGACCCCCATTGAATCTGCCGGAGTGTGTGAGCAATTCAGGGACAAAGGACCTCGGTAGCACGGCAAGCAATGGCGGAAGTTTGTTCCCGCAGACGAGCGAGCTAAACCCCCTGGATGTCTTGGCTCACACCGTCAAGAGAAGAATATCGACCCTAGCTTCCCTGGCCTGCTGACATCAACTCCAAAACTGGACAAGAGAGGAAAAGAGAGCGGATGAGGGTATGTCTACAGAATATATTAATTGATGAAAACTGGGCTGTCTGCACTCTCAAAGTGCATGTTGTTGCCAAATGTATTTCATATGCTGTAAACCTAGTTCATAGTTGTTAGTTTCCTTTAATGCCAAACAAACACATACCAATCGTTGGTTAGAAGGCGATCGCCGAATTCGTCCTCGCTTTCTCCCGTGTCGTTTTCGTCGGTTTCGCTTGCATACGGTTCAAACCGATATGGCTCAATAGCTTCAGTTTCTTCTTCAATTTCGTTTTCGCTACCTGCCTCCACACTACAACCATCCGTTTCAATACATGCGTAATCTGTTGAATCGCTTAAGCCGCTGAAATCCGAGTCTGAATCCGAGCTAATGTCGCTATAGCTTGCTGTTCTTTCCGCCATGTTTGTTTGTGTTGGCATCACTATGTGACGTCACAGAAAAATGGACGGGTGTTAGAGATGCGCGGATAGGCAATTATTTCATCCGCAACCGCATCAGAAAGTCGTCAACCATCCGATGTAACATTTGATCAGAACCGCACCCGCCCGCCATCCGCCCGCACCCGCCCGTTGTTATATATCTAATATAGACGATGCAAGGCATTAGTGAGGTTATAAAGCTTTTGCCTTTTAAAGAAAGGAGACTGATCCAATGCAGCACAGACATTCGCGTGCCACGCTGTCATGACCCAGACGCACACCAGTGCGCAATCATATGGGAGCCGCGCAGAGCGCACCTCCAAGCGCGTCTCGCTGCCGGCGACGGCCGGGTATGGGCCCAACGCTCCAGCGCCATCCATTTCCATTTGTTACACACTCCTTAGCGGGTTCCGACGTCCATGGCCACCGTCCTGCTGTCTATATCAACCAGGGTGAGCCCCACCCCTTTCGTGAGCGCACTGCGCGCGGAGTGACCCCTGTTACGCGCCCCCGCAACAGGGGTGGCGTGCAGGTAAGCTGCGCGGGCGGAGCGCGCGGAGTGACCCCTGTTACGAGCCCCCGGCCACGGGGGTGGCGGGCAGGTAAGCTGCTTACCTGCTGCGCGTGACGCCGGCCGCGGCGAACGCGGACAAGGCGGGGTGTCGGTGCGGTGGGTGCGGTGGTGACCCTGGACGTGCGTCGGGCCCTTCTCGCGGATCGCCTCAGCCACGGCTCCCGGTGGGGCCCTCTCGGGGGAAGGGGCCTCGGTCCCGGACCCCGGCGAGGCGTCCCTTCTCCGCTCTGTAAAAGTGTCCATCTCTTTTTCTTTTTTTTCTTCTGTTGTGGCATATGCTGCAGGTGCCTGCTCGTTTTTCGTATGTGGGTAACAACATTTAACTATGTATATATATTTCCCAATTGGTTTAACTGCCACCCGCCTGAATCTATTTAAAATCTAATTTTTTTTTATTTCAACCGCCCGACCCGACCCGACCCGACCCGACCCGCGGATAAAATCTAATTTTTTTAAATTTCATCCGCCCGATCCGCGGATAATCCGCGGACTCCGCGGTTGTGCCCGCAAACCGCGCATCTCTAACGGGTGTATATAACGATGGTTAAAATCAGGCACTTTCAAGCTTTTTTTTAGGGATATTGCGTGATGGGTAAAATTTTGAAAAAAACTTCGAAAAATAAAATAAGCCACTGGGAACTGATTTTTAATGGTTTTAACCATTCTGAAATTGTGATAATGTTCCCCTTTAAAACAAGTAAAACACTAACATAAAATCTGCTTAGTGAGAAGCAGGGGCGTCACTAGCTTTTAAGGACAGGGGGGGCTTTGCCCCCAGGAGATGCACAGGATGCGAGCGAATGTTACGCACGAGCACAAAACTTCACAAACGGCAAACAAAGACTTGGAAATTATTCATTGTTATTATTATTATTTTAAAAAAAATGCACAGAACGAAATGAAATGACGATGGCTTTAAACCCTTTTTTTTCTTTTTCTTTTTATGTATTTATTCATTTTACATTTTATATTAAATGTCTTGGTTTTTCCTCCCTCTGAAAATCCTATGAAATGTTTAACAAGCCATCCTATAATAATAAAACAGCTATTAATGTAACAATACAATAAAACAAATATATTTAATGATGTTTTTTTCATTATTTTAACAATAGGCTAATGTACATTACTTTATATAGATTCTACAAGAAACACAAAACTTAAAAACTAAATGATTTACAATTGCACACACAAGGTTTTGTGCAGCTTCACTCATTGTAAAGGAAGATAATGTGCTTCGTACACCTGCAGGACCGCAAGCAAGGTCGCAGAGAAAATGCGGACTGGAATTTGAGTGATGTGGGCATTTTCTATATGAACAAGTGGAATGGATTGGATACTGACGCACTAAAGGGGCTCTCTACCTTACGCTACGAAGTGAAGTGAAGTGAAGTGAATTACATTTATATAGCGCTTTTTGTCAAGTGACTCAAAGCGCTTTACATAGTGAAACCCAATATCTAAGTTACATTTAAACCAGTGTGGGTGGCACTGGGAGCAGGTGGGTAAAGTGTCTTGCCCAAGGACACAACGGCAGTGACTAGGATGGCGGAAGCGGGGATCGAACCTGCAACCCTCAAGTTGCTGGGACGGCCGCTCTACCAACCGAGCTATACCGCCCGGTGAGGGGAAACAGAGTGAATAATAACAGGTTATATGATTATTTATTTAAACTCATATTCGGGCCACTTTATAATGAATATGTATTTGTAAAAAAAATAAAAAATAAAAAATATATAACACCAAATTATTTAGGGGGGCTTAAGAATATTTTAGGGGGTGCTTGAGCCCCCCTAAAATAGGCCTAACAACGCCAATGGTGAGAAGAATTATCTTATCAGACAGTAAATAAGCAAATATCACCCTTATTTGAGATATTTAATCTTACCGTATTTTCCGCACTATTAGCCGCACCTAAAAACCACAAATTCTCTCAAAAGCTGACAGTGCGGCTTATAACCCGGTGCGCTTTATATATGGATTAATATTAAGATTCTATTTCATAAAGTTTCGGTCTCGCAACTACGGTAAACAGCCGCCATCTTTTTTCCCCGTAGAAGAGGAAGTGCTTCTTCTTCTACGCAAGCAACCGCCAAGGTAAGCACCCGCCCCCATAGAACAGGAAGCGCTTCTTCTTCTACTGTAAGCAACCACCCGCCCCGGTAGAAGAAGAAGAAGCGCGCGGATATTACGTTTCATTTCCTTTGTGTGTTTACATCTGTAAAGACCACAAAATGGCTCCTACTAAGCGACAGGTTTCCGGTTCATGAAAAGACGCAATCTCTCCATCCGCACACGGACTACTATTTCACAGCAACTGCCTAAAGACTTTCAAGAAAAGCTGGCTACTTTCCGTGCATATTGTAAAAACAAGATAGCTGAAAAAAAGATCCGGCCAGAGAACATTATCAACATGGACGAGGTTCCACTGACTTTTGATATTCCTGTGAACCGCACTGTGGATACAACGGGAGCACGTACGGTGAATATTCGCACCACAGGGAATGAGAAGTCATCCTTCACTGTGGTTCTAGCTTGCCATGCTAATGGCCAGAAACTTCCACTCATGGTGATATTCAAAAGGAAGACCTTGCCAAAAGAGACCTTTCCAGCCGGCGTCATCATAAAAGCTAACTCGAAGGGATGGATGAAGAAAAGATGAGCGAGTGGTTAAGGTAAGTTTACGCGAAGAGGCCGGGTGGCTTTTTTCACGCAGCTCCGTCCATGTTGATATACGACTCCATGCGCGCCCACATCACGCTGGTTTTTAATATATTATTAAAGTTTGACTGACCTATCCGACTGTTTTTTTGACATTCCTTTAGCGCAGTTAGATGCGGCTTACAACACGGGGCGGCTTATAGGTGGACAAAGTTTTGAAATATGCCGTTCATTGAAGGCGCGGCTTATAACCCAGGGCGCCTTATGGTGCGGAAAATACGGTACTTAGATTTCAGTTTTTGCAGTGTAACGCTTTATCCTCATCTCGGACCATTCAGTTGTCCTGCTGGTGACGTAAACTAAACAGCCTTCAGCAGCACAAATCAAAACCCGGCAAACACACTTCTTTCTTTTCTTTTCTTTTTTTTTTTTAGGGGGAGGTGGTTTCAAAATGGCTCTATGAATAATTGAAAACACGACCACTTTCAGAAAAGAGGAAAAAAAAAAAAAAACATTGCGAGGAGCAATAACGTACTATTTCCATGCCGTTATATAACAATTCTCCTGTGTTGGCTCCTTCTGCAAACACAAGCTGGGATATATTTAGAGAGGAGAGGGCTTTTATAACAGCCACTCTGCAGAAGATGCATGCAGGCGACGTTCACAAAACATCACCGGCCGATCATCTCGGGTGTGTGGAGTTAGCATATTGTCCATCAGCTTGCACGGGCTAACTTTCACATCCTTAAAAAAAAAACGATTGTGTGAATGCTCCAAAGCATTCAGAAATATGGTTTTCTACAAACCCCGTTTCCATATGAGTTGGGAAATTGTGTTAGATGTACCGTATTTTCCGCACCATAAGGCGCCCTGGGTTATAAGCCGCGCCTTCAATGAACGGCATATTTCAAAACTTTGTCCACCTATAAGCCGCCCCGTGTTGTAAGCCGCATCTAACTGCGCTAAAGGAATGTCAAAAAAACAGTCAGATAGGTCAGTCAAACTTTAATAATATATTAAAAACCAGCGTGATGTGGGCGCGCATGGAGTCGTATATCAACATGGACGGAGCTGCGTGAAAAAAGCCACCCGGCCTCTTCGCGTAAACTTACCTTAACCACTCGCTCATCTTTTCTTCATCCATCCATCCCTTCGAGTTAGCTTTTATGATGACGCCGGCTGGAAAGGTCTCTTTTGGCAAGGTCTTCCTTTTGAATATCACCATGGGTGGAAGTTTCTGGCCATTAGCATGGCAAGCTAGAACCACAGTGAAGGATGACTTCTCATTCCCTGTGGTGCGAATATTCACCGTACGTGCTCCCGTTGTATCCACAGTGCGGTTCACAGGAATATCAAAAGTCAGTGGAACCTCGTCCATGTTGATAATGTTCTCTGGCCGGATCTTTTTTTCAGCTATCTTGTTTTTACAATATGCACGGAAAGTAGCCAGCTTTTCTTGAAAGTCTTTAGGCAGTTGCTGTGAAATAGTAGTCCGTGTGCGGATGGAGAGATTGCGTCTTTTCATGAACCGGAAACCTGTCGCTTAGTAGGAGCCATTTTGTAGTCTTTACAGATGTAAACACACAAAGGAAATGAAACGTACGGTAATATCCGCGCGCTTTTTCTTCTTCTACGCGGGCGGGTGGTTGCTTACAGTAGAAGAAGAAGCGCTTCCTGTTCTATGGGGGCGGGTGCTTACCTTGGCGGTTGCTTGCGTAGAAGAAGAAGCGCTTCCTCTTCTACGGGGAAAAAAGATGGCGGCTGTTTACCGTAGTTGCGAGACCGAAACTTTATATAAATGAATCTTAATATTAATCCATATATAAAGCGCACCGGGTTAAAAGCCGCACTGTCAGCTTTTGAGTAAATTTGTGGTTTTTAGGTGCGGCTAATAGTGCGGAAAATACGGTAAATATAAACAGAATACAATGATTTGCAAATCCTTTTCAACCCATATTCAATTGAATGCACTACAAAGACAAGATATTTGATGTTCAAACTCATAAACATTATTTTTTTTTTGCAAATAATAATTAACTTAGAATTTCATGGCTGCAACACGTGCCAAAGTAGTTGGGAAAGGGCATGTTCACCACTGTGTTACATCACCTTTTCTTTTAACAACACTCAATAAACGATTGGGAACTGAGGAAACTAATTGTTGAAGCTTTGAAAGTGGAATTCTTTCCCATTCTTGTTTTATGTAGAGCTTCAGTCGTTCAACAGTCCGGGGGTCTCCGCTGTCGTATTTTACGCTTCATAATGCGCCACACATTTTCGATGGGAGACAGGTCTGGACTGCAGACGGGCCAGGAGAGTACTGTTGCGTTTTGGACCAGTTGTTCCTCCCAGGGAATTCAAGTCACAATTCGCTCCCAAGTTCTTTCCGACACTTAAAGCTGAGTTGAAAAACCACCAGAGACAGAATAGGTATTTTGTTGTATATTCTCAAAGCTTTGCCAATATACATTTTGATTGAGACCAGTCTAACCCTAGAACCTTCTATCGCGCATACCCAAAATGGTCTGTCTTCCCAACGCCAAAAACCTCTCTTTCCTTCCCCCTCCCTAGCCAAAACAAAATGCTAGTCAAAACACATTCCAAAGAACTCAAGGGCAACACACACAGTATACTTGCTGACAGAGCATCAAGAGAAGAAATGGAAGAAGTACAACTTAAATTCAGATATATGTAAATATCTGCCTCCGACAGTACCCGCACTCTTTTTTTACAAAGCCACGCTGTTGTAACACGTGCTGAACGTGGCTTGGCATTGTCTTGCTGAAATAAGCAGGGGCGTCCATGAAAAAGACGGAACTTAGATGGCAGAATATGTTGTTCCAAAACCTGTATTTACCTTTCAGCATTAATGGTGCCTTCACAGATGTGTAAGTTACCCATGCCTTGGGCACTAATGCACCCCCATACCATCACACATGCTGGCTTTTCAACTTTGCGTCGATAACAGTCTGGATGGTTCGCTTCCCCATTTGGTCCGGATGACACGATGTCGAATATTTCCAAAAACAATTTGAAATGTGGACTCGTCAGACCACAGAACACTTTTCCACTTTGCATGAGTCCATCTTAGATGATCTCGGGCCCAGAGAAGCCGGCGGCGTTTCTGGGTGTTGTTGATAAATGGCTTTCGCTTTGCATAGGAGAGCTTTAACTCGCACTTACAGATGTAGTGACCAACTGTATTTAGTGACAGTGGTTTTCTGAAGTGTTCCTGAGCCCATGTGGTGATATCCTTTAGAGATTGATGTCGGTTTTTGATACAGTGCCGTCTGAGGGATCGAAGGTCACGGTCATTCAATGTTGGTTTCCGGCCATGCCGCTTACGTGGAGTGATTTCCCCAGATTCTCTGAACCTTTTGATGATTTTATGGACCGTAGATGTTGAACTCCCTAAATTTCTTGCAATTGCACTTTGAGAAACGTTGTTCTTAAACTGTTTGACTATTTGCTCACGCAGTTGTGGACAAAGGGGTGTACCTCGCCCCATCCTTTCTTGTGAAAGACTGAGCATTTTTTGGGAAGCTGTTTTTATACCCAATCATGGCACCCACCTGTTCCCAATTAGCCTGCACACCTGTGGGATGTTCCAAATAAGTGTTTGATGAGCATTCCTCAACTTTATCAGTATTTATTGCCACCTTTCCCGACTTCTTTGTCACGTGTTGCTGGCATCAAATTCTAAAGTTAATTATTATTTGCAAAAAAAAAAAAAAAATGTTTATCAGTTTGAACATCAAATATGTTGTCTTTGTAGCATATTCAACTGAATATGGGTTGAAAAGGATTTGCAAATCATTGTATTCCGTTTATATTTACATCTAACACAATTCCCCAACTCATATGGAAACGGGGTTTGTACATCTGTCATGACACATCCGCACACGGGTCAGACTGCATTCACATTAGAAATCTATTTTTATTTGGTAATGTTAACGGCCACTAAAAAGATCAGATTTGATGAAAAAATCTGAAATGGACATCCGACCGTGCATTGTGAACGTCGCCTTAGTAGGGTTGTCTCGATACCAATATTTTGGTACCGGTACCAAAATGTATTGAGATACTTTTCGATACTTTTCTAAATAAAAGGGGACCACAAAAATTATTGGCTTTATTTTAACAAAAAATCTTAGGGTACATTAAACATATGTTTGTTATTGTAATCTAAGAACAATTTAGTCCTTAAATAAAATAGTGAACATACTAGATAGAGATGCGCGTTTTGCGGGCACAACCGCGGAGTCCGCGGATTATCCGCGGATCGGGCGGATGAAATTTAAAAAAAATAGATTTTATCCGCGGGTCGGGTCGGGTCGGGCGGTTGAAATAAAAAAAAAATTAGATTTTAAATAGATTCAGGCGGGTGGCAGTTAAACCAATTGGGAAATATATATACATAGTTAAATGTTGTTACCCACATACGAAAAACGAGCAGGCACCTGCAGCATATGCCACAACAGAAGAAAAAAAAGAAAAAGAGATGGACACTTTTACGGAGCGGAGAAGGCCCCCGACGCCTCGCCGGGGTCCGGGACCGAGGCCCCCTCCCCCGAGAGGGCCCCACCGGGAGCCGTAGCTGAGGCGATCCGCGAGAAGGGCCCGACGCACGTCCAGGGTCACCACCGCGCCCACCGCACCGACACCTGCCCGCCACCCCCGTGGCCGGGGGCTCGTAACAGGGGTCACTCCGCGCGCAGTGCGCTCACGAAAGGGGTGGGGCTCACCCTGGTTGATATAGACAGCAGCACGGTGGCCATGGAAGTCGGAACCCGCTAAGGAGTGTGTAACAACCCACCTGCCGAATCAACTAGCCCTGAAAATGGATGGCGCTGGAGCGTTGGGCCCATACCCGGCCGTCGCCGGCAGCGAGACGCGCTTGGAGGTGCGCTCAGCGCGGCTCCCATATGATTGCGCACTGGTGTGCGTCTGGGTCGTGACAGCGTGGCACGCGAATGTCTGTGCTGCATTGGATCAGTCTCCTTTCTTTAACAGGCAAAAGCTTTATAACCTCACTAATGCCTTGCATCGTCTATATTAGATATATAACAACGGGCGGGTGCGGGCGGGTGCGGTTCTGATCAAATGTTACATCGGGTGGATGGCGGATGGTTGACGACTTTCTGATGCGGTTTGCGGATGAAATAATTGCCTATCCGCGCATCTCTAATACTAGACAACTTGTCTTTTAGTAGTAAGTAAACAAACAAAGGCTCCTAATTTAGTCTGCTGACATATGCAGTAACATATTGTGTCATTTTCCATTCTATTATTTTGTCAAAATTATAAAAGACAAGCTGTAAAAATGGATTATTAATCTACTTGTTCATTTACCGTTAATATCTGCTTATTTTCCGTTTCAACATGTTCTATCTACACTTCTGTTTAGGGATGTCCCGATCCAGGTTTTTGCAATTGCGATCCGATACCGATACTGACTGATACCGATACTGACCGATACTGGCCTATCCGAGCATGTATTAAAGTTTAAAGTTATTTAGCCTACTTAGTTGTCAGAATCATGTTGAAAAGGGTTTTAGTACTCTTGATAACAACTAGCCAGCTGAATTAGGGGAGTTTGAATAATACACAATGGTTGGTAACAAGAAACTGACCTGTTTATTCAAGGATAAACACAAAATAGACAAAATTATACATGACAAACAGAAATGGCATCATTGAAACTAGGGCTGGGCGATATGGCCTTTTTTTAATATTGCGATATTTTAAGGCCATATTGCGATACACAATATATATCTCCATATTTTGCCTTAGCCTTGAATGAACACTTGATGCATATAATCACAGCAGTATGATGATTCTGTGTGTTTTGATTGATTGATTGAGACTTTTATTAGTAGGTTGCACAGTGAAGTACATATTCCGTACAATTGACCACTAAATGGTAACACCCCAATAAGTTTTTCAACTTGTTTAAGTCGGGGTCCACTTAAATTGATTCATGATACAGATATATACTATCAGATATATACTATCATCATAATACAGTCATCACACAAGATAATCACATTGAATTATTTACATTATTTATAATCCAGGGTGTGGAGGGGGGCGCCGGATGTAAGTGTCAAAAAGACAGCCAAAAGAGTTTGATATGAGAATAAATCTAAAGTTAAAATATAGGGTAGAAATGCACCCATTTGCAGGAAATGTAGTCTTGATTTTCAACATTTTCTTTCAAGGCTTGCATGTCTACATTAAAACATTCTTCTTCATACTGCATTAATATATGCTACTTTTAAACTTTCATGCAGAGAAGGAAATCACAACTAAAAAAATCACTAATTTTTTCATACGGTGTTGATGTGGAAATTTTTGCCTCTGCATTTTGATGGTGTGGACGTGTGGCACCGAATGGAGATAAGCGTCTCGACAGACGTTATAATATTTGAACAATGATGACGAAATCTGTTGTCTCTGTCGTGTCCGTGTGTCGAAAATTGTTATGCGCTTATTTTTTTATTTGATTTTGTGCGTGGCATAGATTTGCCGTGCGCAGAGGACGCTTGAGCAGGCGCGCACCTTAGCGGCTGCGCTAGCATCACAGCTAACGTTAGCCAGGCCGCTACCTCACTCTCTGCTGGGAGAGGACGTATACGTATGTGACGTATGACGTGACAGTATGTGACGTGTGTAAGAAGGTGCGGTCGCTGTCTGTGAGAGGGAGACACAGGAAAGAGTGAGAAGAGCATGTCGTGTAATGCCAGCAGCTAAAAGCAACTGCGTGAGAATTGTGGATGTGTTGAAGGTGTGCTGGAAAATGCGGAACGGAAATTACGGAGCAGCAGAAAAGTGGAATGTATTATTTAAATCGGTGCGTTGGCAAATACCTTGCCGATACGCAATTTTTGGCAAATATCGGCAGCCGATCCGATCCAAATATCGGATCGGGACATCCCTACTTCTGTTAAAATGTAAAAATCACTTATTCTTCTGTTGTTTGGATACTTTGTGTGGATATTTTTGGATGATACCACAAATGTATTCATCAGTCCGATACCAAGTAGTTACAGGATCATACATTGGTCATATTCAAAGTCCTCATGTGTCCAGGGATGTATTTCCTGAGTTTATGAATAATATATGAATGAAGAAAATAAAAGATTTTGTGACGATAAAAAATATGGATGTTATCATAGTAGTATCGACTAGATTCGCTCTTGTACTTGGTATCATTACAGTGGATGTCAGGTGTAGATCCACCCATGGCGTTTGTTTACATTGTGACGCCGGAGAGCTATTGTATCCTCCTACGGTGTGTAGTGAAGCATGTTTAGCTATTCCTCGTCCTGCAGGGATGATACTTGTAAGAAACTCACTTTATTTGTCGCCATGGAGGCGAGGATTAGTGATTTAGAAGTAGCTAAAACACTGCGGATGGACGTTAGCCGCTAACTAGCTAGCCATGTCTCAAAGCACCTCTTCCTGAAGGCATTTCAGTGTTATAACTTCACCTTTATCATTAGTTTTTAAGCCAACATTTTTTGTCTACACACTGTGCCTGCTTGTAAGTACTCCGTGATTGTGCGCTGCCGAACATGCTCCTCTGCTCGTAAAACCAGCAACGTCATGACGTGACAGCGAATACCTGTAAAAAAAATATATATATGGCGAACCGGTACTTTTGAAACCGAGTATAGTACTGTTTTTGATTCATTAGTACCGCGATACTATACTAGTACCGGTATACCGTACAACCCTAAGCCTTAGTTACACTACTGGTGTTCCTCAAGGTTCCATTTTAGGTCCTCTTTTTTGCATCATTTGAGTGATTCAACCAGTGGCCAGCGATTTTAGTTCCAAAAACTTGTGAAAGACTCACATTTTTTGAAGAAGATTTTTAAAAACACAAGAGTGCCTGCAATACAGATGATCTTTGACTAGCTTTTTTTGCAGAAGATCCTTAAAAACACAACAGTGCCTGCAATACAGATGATCTTTGACTAGCTTTTTTTGCAGAAGATCCTTGATAACACAAGAGTGCCTGCAATACAGATGATCTTTGACTAACTTTTTTGTAGCATATTCTTAAAAACACAAGATCGCCTGCAATACAGATGATCTTTGACTAGCCTTTTTTTGCAGAAGATCCTTTAAATCACAAGAGTGCCTGCAATACAGATGATCTTTGACTAGCTTTTTTTTGCAGAAGATCCTTCAAATCACAAGAGTGCCTGCAATACAGATGATCTTTGACTAGCTTTTTTGCATACGATCCTTAAAAACACAAGAGTGCCTGCAATACAGATGATCTTTGACTAGCTTTTTTGCAGAAGGTCTTTAAAACACAAGAGTGCCTGCAATACAGATGATCTTTGACTAGCTTTTTTCTACAGAATATCCTTAAAAACACAAGAGTGCCTGCAATACAGATGATCTTTGACTAGCTTTTTTGCAGAAGATCCTTAAAAACACAAGAGTGCCTGCAATACAGATGATCTTTGACTAGCTTTTTTTGCAGAAGATCCTTAAAAACACAAGAGCGCCTGCAATACAGATGATCTTTGACTAGGTTTTTTTGCAGAAGATCCTTGATAACACAAGAGTGCCTGCACTACAGAAGATCTTTGACTAGCTTTTTTTGCAAAAGGTCCTTAAAAACACAAGAGCGCCTGCAATACATACGATCTTTGACAAGCTTTTTTGCAGAAGATCCTTAAAAACAAAAGCGTGCCTGCAATACAGATGATCTTTGACTAGCTTTTTTTTACAGAAAATCCTTAAAAACACAAGAGTGCCTGCAATACAGATGATCTTTTACCAGCTTTTTTTTGCAGAAGGTCCTTAAAAACACAAGAGTGCCTGCAATACAGATGATCTTTGACCAGCTTTTTTTGCGGAAAATCCTTGTTAACACAAGAGTGCCTGCAATACATATGATCTTTGACAAGCTTTTTTCTACAGAAGATCCTTAAAAACACAAGAGTGCCTGCAATACAGATGATCTTTGACTAGCTTTTTTGCAGCATATCCTTAAAAACACAAGAGTGCCTGCAATACAGATGATCTTTGACTAGCCCTTTTTTGCAGAAGATCCTTTAAATCACAAGAGTGCCTGCAATACAGATGATCTTTGACTAGCTTTTTTTGCAGAAGATCCTTCAAATTACAAGAGTGCCTGCAATACAGATGATCTTTGACTAGCTTTTTTTGCAGAAGATCCTTCAAATTACAAGAGTGCCTGCAATACAGATGATCTTTGACTAGCTTTTTTTTGCAGAAGAGCCTTGATAACACAAGAGTGCCTGCAATACAGATGATCTTTGACTAGCTTTTTTCTACAGAATATCCTTAAAAACACAAGAGTGCCTGCAATACAGATGATCTTTGACTAGCTTTTTTTTGCAGAAGGTCCTTAAAAACACAAGAGTGCCTGCAATACAGATGATTTTTGACTAGCTTTTTTTACAGAAAATCCTTCAAATCACAAGAGTGCCTGCAATACAGATGATCTTTGACTAACTTTTTTGTAGCATATCCTTAAAAACACAAGAGTGCCTGCAATACAGATGATCTTTGACTAGCTTTTTTCTACAGAATATCGTTAAAAACACAAGAGTGCCTGCAATACAGATGATCTTTGACTAGCTTTTTTCTACAGAAGATCCTTAAAAACGCAAGAGTGCCTGCAATACATATGATCTTTGATAAGCTTTTTTCTACAGAAGATTCTTAAAAACACAAGAGTGCCTGCAATACAGATTACCTTTGACTAGCATTTTTTACAGAAGATCCTTAAAAACACAAGAATGCCTGCAATACAGATGATCTTTGACTAGCTTTTTTTTCAGAAGATCCTTAAAAACGCAAGAGTGCCTGCAATACAGATGATCTTTGAGTAGCTTTTTTGCAGCAGATCCTTAAAAACACAAGAGTGCCTGCAATACAGATGATCTTTGACTAGCTTTTTTTGGTAAAAGATCCTTCAAAACACAAGTGCCTGCAATACAGATGATCTTTGACAAGCTTTTTTCTACAGAAGATCCTTAAAAACACAAGAGTGCCTGCAATACAGATTAACTTTGACCAGCTTTTTTTGCAGAAGATCCTTAAAAACACAAGAGTGCCTGCAATACAGATGATCTTTGACTAGCTGTTTTTGCAGAAAATCCTTGAAAACACAAGAGTGCCTGCAATACAGATGATCTTTGACTAGCTTTTTTGCAGGCCTTTAAAAACACAAGAGTGCCTGCAATACAGATGATCTTTGACTAGCTTTTTTCTACAGAATTTCCTTAAAAACACAAGAGTGCCTGCAATACAGATGATCTTTGACTAGCTTTTTTGCAGGCCTTTAAAAACACAAGAGTGCCTGCAATACAGATGATCTTTGACTAGCTTTTTTCTACAGAATATCCTTAAAAACACAAGAGTGCCTGCAATACAGATGATCTTTGACTAGCTTTTTTTGGCAAAAGATCCTTCAAAACACAATTGCCTGCAATACAGATGATCTTTGACAAGCTTTTTTCTACAGAAGATCCTTAAAAACACAACAGTGCCTGCAATACAGATGATCTTTGACTAGCTTTTTTGCAGCATATCCTTAAAAACACAAGAGCCTCTGCAATACAGATGATCTTTGACTGGATTTTTTTTGCAGAAGATCCTTCAAATCACAAGAGTGCCTGCAATACAGATGATCTTTGACTAACTTTTTTGTAGCATATCCTTAAAAACACAAGAGTGCCTGCAATACAGATGATCTTTGACTAGCTTTTTTCTACAGAATATCCTTAAAAACACAAGAGTGCCTGCAATACAGATTATCTTTAACTAGCTCTTTTGGCAGAAGATCCTTAAAAACACAAGAGCGCCTGCAATACAGATGATCTTTGACTAGCTTTTTTTTTGCAGAAGACCCTTAAAAACACAAGAGTGCCTGCAATACAGATGATCTTTGACTAGCTTTTTTCTACAGAAGATCCTTAAAAACGCAAGAGTGCCTGCAATACAGATGATCTTTGACTAGCTTTTTTCTACAGAATATCCTTAAAAACACAAGAGTGCCTGCAATACAGATGATCTTTGACTAGCTTTTTTGCAGAAGGTCTTTAAAAACACAAGAGTGCCTGCAATACAGATGATCTTTGACTAGCTTTTTTCTACAGAATATCCTTAAAAACGCAAGAGTGCCTGCAATACATATGATCTTTGATAAGCTTTTTTCTACAGAAGATTCTTAAAAACACAAGAGTGCCTGCAATACAGATTACCTTTGACTAGCATTTTTTGCAGAAGATCCTTAAAAACACAAGAATGCCTGCAATACAGATGATCTTTGACTAGCTTTTTTGCAGCATATCCTTAAAAACACAAGAGTGCCTGTAATACAGATGATCTTTGACTAGCTTTTTTTCTACCGAAGATCCTTAAAAACAAAAGAGTGTCTGAAATACAGATGATCTTTGACTAGCTTTTTTTGCAGAAGATCTTTGATAACACAAGAGTGCCTACAATACAGATGATCTTTGACTAACTTTTTTGTAGCAAATCCTTATAAACACAATAGTGCCTGCAATACAGATGATCTCTGACTAGCTTTTTTCTACAGAATATCCTTAAAAACACAAGAGTGCCTGCAATACAGATGATCTTTGACTAGCTTTTTTCTACAGAAGATCCTTAAAAACACAAGAGTGCCTGCAATACAGATGATCTTTGACTAGCTTTTTTTGCAGAAGATCCTTAAAAACACAAGAATGCCTTTAATACAGATGATCTTTGACTAGCTTTTTTTTCAGATAATCCTTAAAAACACAAGAGTGCCTGCAATACAGATGATCTTTGACTAGCTTTTTTGCAGCAGATCCTTAAAAACAGAATAGTGCCTGCAATACAGATGATCTTTGACTAGCTTTTTTTGCAGAAGATCCTTAAAAACACAAGAGTGCCTGCAATACAGATGATCTTTGACTAGCTTTTTTTGCAGAAGATCCTTAAAAACACAAGAGTGCCTGCAATACAGATGATCTTTGACTAGCTTTTTTTGGTAAAAGATCCTTCAAAACACAAGTGCCTGCAATACAGATGATCTTTGAGTAGCTTTTTTTGGTAAAAGATCCTTCAAAACACAAGTGCCTGCAATACAGATGATCTTTGACTAGCTTTTTTTGCAGAAGATCCTTAAAAACACAAGAGTGCCTGCAATACAGATGATCTTTGACTAGCTTTTTTTGGTAAAAGATCCTTCAAAACACAAGTGCCTGCAATACAGATGATCTTTGACTAGCTTTTTTTGGTAGAAGATCCTTCAAAACACAAGTGCCTGCAATACATATGATCTTTGATAAGCTTTTTTCTACAGAAGATCCTTAAAAACACAATAGTGCCTGCAATACAGATGATCTTTGACTAGCTTTTTTTTTGCAGAAGATCCTTCAAATCACAAGAGTGCCTGCAATACAGATGATCTTTGACTAGCTTTTTTCTACAGATTATCCTTAAAAACACAAGAGCGCCTGCAATACAGATGATCTTTGACTAGCTTTTTTCTACAGAATATCCTTAAAAACACAACAGTGCCTGCAATACAGATGATCTCTGACTAGCTTTTTTTGTGAAAGATCCTTAAAAACACAAGAGTGCCTGCAATACAGATGATCTTTGACTAGCTTTTTTTGCAGCAGATCCTTAAAAACAGAATAGTGCCTGCAATACAGATGATCTTTGACTAGCTTTTTTTGCAGAAATTCTTAAAAACACAAGAGTGCCTGCAATACAGATTATCTTTAACTAGCTCTTTTGGTAAAATATATTTCAAAACACAAGAGTGCCTGCAATACAGATGATCTTTGACAAGCTTTTTTCTACAGAAGATCCTTAAAAACACAAGAGTGCCTGCAATACAGATGATCTTTGACTAGCTTTTTTTGCAGAAGACCCTTAAAAACACAAGAGTGCCTGCAATACAGATGATCTTTGACTAGCTTCTTTCTACAGATTATCCTTAAAAACACAAGAGTGCCTGCAATACAGATGATCTTTGACTAGCTTTTTTTGCATATGATCCTTAAAAACACAAGAGTGCCTGCAATACAGATGATCTTTGACTAGCTTTGTTTTTAAAGAACATCCTTAAAAACACAAGAGTGCCTGCAATACAGATGATCTTTGACTAGCTTTTTTTGGTAGAAGATCCTTCAAAACACAAGTGCCTGCAATACAGATGATCTTTGACTAGCTTTTTTTTGCAGAAGACCCTTAAAAACACAAGAGTGCCTGCAATAAAGATGATCTTTGAGTAGCTTTTTTGCAGAAGATCCTTAAAAACAGAATAGTGCCTGCAATACAGATGATCTTTGACTAGCTTTTTTGCAGAAGATCCTCAAAAACACAAGAGCGCCTGCAATACAGATGATCTTTGACTAGCTTTTTTTGCAGAAGATCATTAAAAACACAAGAGTGCCTGCAATACAGATGATCTTTGACTAGCTTTTTTGCAGGCCTTTAAAAACACAAGAGTGCCTGCAATACAGATGATCTTTGACTAGCTTTTTTCTACAGAATTTCCTTAAAAACACAAGAGTGCCTGCAATACAGATGATCTTTGACTAGCTTTTTTCTACAGAAGATCCTTAAAAACGCAAGAGTGCCTGCAATACAGATGATCTTTGACTAGCTTTTTTGGCAGAAGATCCTTCAAATCACAAGAGTGCCTGCAATACAGATGATCTTTGACTAGCTTTTTTCTACAGAATATCCTTAAAAACACAAGAGTGCCTGCAATACAGATGATCTTTGACTAGCTTTTTTCTACAGAATATCCTTAAAAACACAAGAGTGCCTGCAATACAGATGATCTTTGACTAGCTTTTTTTGTGAAAGATCCTTAAAAACACAAGAGTGCCTGCAATACAGATTACCTTTGACTAGCTTTTTTTGCAGAAGATTCTTAAAAACACAAGACTGCCTGCAATACAGATGATCTTTGACTAGCTGTTTTTGCAGAAAATCCTTGAAAACACAAGAGTGCCTGCAATACAGATGATCTTTGACTAGCTTTTTTCTACAGAAGATCCTTAAAAACACAAGAGTGCCTGCAATACAGATGATCTTTGACTAGCTTTTTTGCAGCATATCCTTAAAAACACAAGAGTGCCTGCAATACAGATGATCTTTGACTAGCTTTTTTTACAGAAAATACTTAAAAACACAAGAGTGCCTGCAATACAGATGATCTTTGACTAGCTTTTTTTTGCAGAAGATCCTTCAAATTACAAGAGTGCCTGCAATACAGATGATCTTTGACTAGCTTTTTTTTTTTTTTTTGCAGAAGATGCTTAAAAACACAAGAATGCCTGCAATACAGATGATCTTTGACTACCGTATTTTCCGCACTATAAGGCGCACCTAAAAACCACAATTTTTCTCAAAAGCTGACAGTGCGCCTAATAACCCGGTGCGCTTTATTACGATTCATTTTCATAAAGTTTCGGTCTCGCAACTTCGGTAAACAGCCGCCATCTTTTTTCCCGGTAGAACAGGAAGCGCTTCTTCTTCTACGCAAGCAACCGCCAAGGAAAGCACTCGCCCCCATAGAACAGGAAGCGCTTCACCCGCCCCCATAGAACAGGAAGCGCTTCACCCGCCCCCGGAAGAAGAAGAAAAAACGCGCGGATATCACCGTACGTTTCATTTCCTGTTTACATCTGTAAAGACCACAAAATGGCTCCTACAAAACGATCCGGTTCATAAAAAGACGCAATCTCTCCATCCGCACACGGATTACTACCGTATTTCACAGCAACTGAACCGCACTGTGGAACGGGAGCACGTACGGTGAATATTCGCTCCACAGGGAATGAGAAGTCATCCTTCACTGTGGTTCTAGCTTGCCATGCTAACTTCCACCCATCCAAAAGAGACCTTTCCAGCCGGCGTCATCATAAAAGCTAACTCGAAGGGATGGATGGATGAAGAAAAGATGAGCGAGTGGTTAAGGGAAGTTTACGCGAAGAGGCCGGGTGGCTTTTTTCACACAGCTCCGAAGGCGAACACACCTTCACTAAGACGGGCAGATAGCGCCGGTCGACATACGCCAACATCTGCCAGTGGATCGTAAATGCCTGGGCAGATAGTTTCGGTCACAACTGTGGTCCGAGCTTTCCGGAAGGCAGGATTCACAGAACTGCTGGACAACAGTGACACTGACTCCGGTGACTTTGACGAGACGGAACCGGCCATTTTGGATCCCGTATTCGCCCAACTTTTCAATTCGGACACCGAAGACGAAGAATTCGAAGGATTTACGAATGAAGAATAACTTCAGAAGGTGAGCGCTATGTTTATTTTGTGTGTTGTGACATTAACGTTCGAGCAACATTATGTTGCTATTGTTCTACACCATTTTGAATTTTACTATGTTTGTGATTGCACATTTGCGTACATTTTGGGACAGAGTTGTTAGAACGCTGGTTTTCAATATATTATTAAAGTTTGACTGAACTATCTGACTGTTTTTTTGACATTCACTTTAGCGCAGCGTTTTTTTGACATTCACTTTAGCGCAGCGTAGGCGCGGCTTTTAGTCCGGGGCGGCTTATTGGTGGACAAAATTATGAAATATGTAATTCATAGAAGGTGCGGCTAATAATCCGGTGCGCCTTATAGTGCGGAAAATACGGTAGCTTTTTTCTACAGAATATCCTTAAAAGCACAAGAGTGCCTGCAATACAGATGGTCTTTGACTAGCTTTTTTTTGCAGAAGATCCTTAAAAACACAAGAGCGCCTGCAATACAGATGATCTTTGACTAGCTTTTTTTTGCAGAAGACCCTTAAAAACACAAGAGTGCCTGCAATACAGATGATCTTTGACTAGCTTTTTTCTACAGAATATCCTTAAAAACACAAGAGTGCCTGCAATACAGATGATCTTTGACTAACTTTTTTGTAGCATATCCTTAAAAACACAAGAGTGCCTGCAATACAGATGATCTTTGACTAGCTTTTTTTTTACAGAAAATCCTTAAAAACACAAGAGCGCCTGCAATACAGATGATCTTTGACTAGCTTTTTTCTACAGAATATCCTTAAAAACACAAGAGTGCCTGCAATACAGATGATCTTTGACTAGCTTATTTTTGCAGAAGACCCTTAAAAACACAAGAGTGCCTGCAATACAGATGATCTTTGACTAGCTTTTTTGCAGGCCTTTAAAAACACAAGAGTGCCTGCAATACAGATGATCTTTGACTAGCTTTTTTTGCAGAAAATCCTTGAAAACACAAGAGTGCCTGCAATACAGATGATTTTTGACTAGCTTTTTTTGCAGAAGATCCTTAAAAACACAAGAGTGCCTGCAATACAGATGATCTTTGACTAGCCTTTTTTTGCAGAAAATCCTTTAAATCACAAGAGTGCCTGCAATACAGATGATCTTTGACTAGCTTTTTTTTTGCAGAAGATCCTTAAAAACGCAAACGAATAGACTAAAATCAAATGTCTACTGTAGAGGACGCTGGCTCTCCGGAACATACGAAATAACAACGCGGGCCCCCCCCCAAAACAATTCCGTCGAACACACCCGGATACAAGCGGAAGAGAGGAAGGCGTGTGTGTCACCAAAATGTCATTACGGGACTACTCTTACACGCTCACACGCGTGCACTCCCACGTGCACGCCCACAGCACCGAGCGCGTGCCCGTGCGTCCGAGTGCGCCACTGAGTGTGTGTTTTGAATTCAAATGCAGACTCAAGAGCAGGGCTGCAAAATGCGCGCGGCTGAGAAGCGCGCCACGACGATCCATGCATCTATAATAAGACATTTGGAGAAGCATGCGCCTACCATGTTGACTTCAGACACCATGTCTATGCTGGATATGTCTATATTCATGCCCACGGCCACGGGTGCACCTGCAAAGAGACAGGCGGCCATTAGGAGGAGAACAATACTTCATATCAATATAACATCTTCGTGACGCATCATTTTTTTTTAACACCCGCGCGACTTATTCATCAGTGCAGCGGGATCGATCATCGTCTCATCGCGATTTAAAAAAAACACACACGTAAAAAAAAAAAAAAAAAAAAAAAAAGAAGCTGATTTTTTTTTTTTTGGTCTTATACCTCCAAAATCGGGCCTCAATCGAATATCGTATCCTTTCATCAGCCGGTCCACCGTTTCTTTGACCAGAGGCATGTTGCTGGGGTCTTTCAGATCTTTGACGCTAAGAAAAAAAAAAAAGAAAAAAAAGGACATAAAAGATGGTGTCATTTAAAAAAAAAAAAAAAAATGAAGGTTATGATGCCGAGCGTGGATTTAAAAAAAAAAAAACACTTTACCTTTGAGTCCCGACAAAAGTCGCCAGTAGGGAGAAAGTCAAAATCCCAAAGTGGTTTTTCCTGATCCTCCCCATCTCAACAGTTTTTGAGGCGGTTTCGGGATGCGAGTGAGGAGCGCGCACATCCAACTTGCCGGAGACGGTGCAGAGGAGCCAATGAGCTGCGCATGCGCACTGCCTGTCCCCGAGATGAAAGCTACGGAGACGGCTGATGGTGCATGAGCAGCTTCCGTTGCAGAGGAGGAAGATGTATGACACAGCCACGAGTGGACGGCACCACTTTGAGTCGGATTTTGGTTTTTTGTCCACAACAACACACCTGATGTGAAACCTGCAGAATCTAACAGTTTTTTACTCAGATCCTGTCCCATTTCAGCAACCCCCTTGTCCTTTTACAATGAGACAGTCCTCCATCTTCAACATGCTCACAAAAGTAAGTCTTGTACATTTGTGTCCTGTGTATGCAAATTACTGTATTATACCATACTTGCCAACCTTGAGACCTCCGATTTCGGGAGGTGGGGGGCGGGGGGGGCGTGGTTAAGATATATATATATATATATATATATATATATATATATATATATATATATATATATATATATATATATATATATATATATATGTCTTAATAAGGTTATCCAAAAAATAGTGCTCGATACCGTAGTAGAGCGCAATATATGTATGTGTGGGGAAAAAAAAATCACAAGACTATTTCATCTCTACAGGCCTGTTTCATGAGGGGGGGTACCCTCAATCATCAGGAGATTTTAATGGGAGCATTCACATACCATGGTTTATATAGGGCACAGAGTGGGTGGGTACAGGCTGGCGTAGGGGCGTGGTGATTGGCTCATGTGTTACCTAGGAGGTGTTTCCGTCTATGGCGGCATGTTGTTACAATTTCGCTGCGCTTGTTGAGGGATGACAGGTCTGGACGGTAAATAATAAACAGTTTCTCTTTCAAGCATAGGTCGCATCTTTTATTACCACTATTGTAAGGTGTGCTGGATGCAAGAATTTGCCATGTTATTGAATATTCAACATTATTGTCTTTGAGGTCCCAAATGTGTTTGCTGAGTTCTGTGGTATTTCGCAGGTTTTTGTTCCTGAAAGAAGCCTTGTGATTGTTCCATCTGGTTTTGAATTCTCCCTCGGTTAATCCTACATATGTGTCGGATGTGTTAATGTCCTTGCGTATTATATATATATGTCTTAATAAGGTTATCCAAAAAATAGTGCTCGATACCGTAGTAGAGCGCAATATATGTATGTGTGGGGGAAAAAAATCACAAGACTACTTCATCTCTACAGGCCTGTTTCATGAGGGGTTCCCTCAATCATCAGGAGATTTTCCCTCAATCTCCTGATGATTGAGGGAACCCCTCATGAAACAGGCCTGTAGAGATGAAGTAGTCTTGTGATTTTTTTTCCCACACATACATATATATATATATATACAAGAAATACTTGACTTTCAGTGAATTCTAGCTATATATATATATATATTTATATATATATATATATATATATATATATATAGATACATAAATAAAAGAAATACTTTAATTTCAGTGTTCATTTATTTACCGTATTTTCCGTACTATTAGCCGCACCTAAAAACCACAAATTTACTCAAAAGCTGACAGTGCGGCTTTTAACCCGGTGCGCTTTATATATGGATTAATATTACGATTCATTTTCATAAAGTTTCGATCTCGCAACTTCGGTAAACAGCCGCCATCTTTTTTCCCCGTAGAAGAGGAAGTGCTTCTTCTTCTACGCAAGCAACCGCCAAGGTAAGCACCCGCCCCCATAGAACAGGAAGCGCTTCTTCTTCTACTGTAAGCAACCACCCGCCTGCGTAGAAGAAGAAAAAGCGCGCGGATATACCGTACGTTTCATTTCCTTTGTGTGTTTACATCTGTAAAAACCACAAAATGGCTCCTGCTAAGCGTCAGGGATCCGGTTCATGAAAAGACGCAATCTCTCCATCCGCACACGGATTACTATTTCACAGCAACTGATATTCCTGTGAACCGCACTGTGGATACAACGGGAGCACGTACGGTGAATATTCGCACCACAGGGAATGAGAAGTCATCCTTCACTGTGGTTCTAGCTTGCCATGCTAATGGCCAGAAACTTCCACCCATGGTGATATTCAAAAGGAAGACCTTGCCAAAAGAGACCTTTCCAGCCGGCGTCATCATAAAAGCTAACTCGAAGGGATGGATGAAGAAAAGATGAGCGAGTGGTTAAGGTAAGTTTAAGTTTAAGTTTACGCGAAGAGGCCGGGTGGCTTTTTTCACGCAGCTCTGTCCATGTTGATATACGTATGTTTGTGATTGCACATTTGCGTACATTTTGGGAGTGAACAGAGTTGTTAGAACGCTGGTTTTTAATATATTATTAAAGTTTGACTGACCTATCTGACTGTTTTTTTGACATTCCTTTAGCGCAGTTAGATGCGGCTTACAACACCGGGCGGCTTATAGGTGGACAAAGTTTTGAAATATGCCGTTCATTGAAGGCGCGGCTTTTAACCCAGGGCGCCTTATGGTGCGGAAAATACGGTACACATATACACACACATAACACTCCTCTACTAATTGTTGAGTTAAGGGTTGAATTGTCCATCCTTGTTCTATTCTCTGTCACTATTTCAGAACACACACATTATACAAATATACATTTTAAAATCAATAAGAAAACGGGAGCTCTAATTTGGGAGTCTGAATTAGGATCAGAAGTTCATATATAAACATTGCGTACTCACGTCGCCTTTTTTGTATTGATTACTGCAGCTGTGCACTGGATTCATTCACAAATACAAACTACAACTCACAAACACTTTAGAGTTAGGCTCCACCATCAGAATGTGTACTTAAACTTATAAAGATCACATGGATATTATTCAGTGAGTTGATTCACCAAAACTAACCTGTTATACAGGAGGAAAAAGCACACGGGACGTTTCAATTGTTCACAGACTGGTCGCGCTCATCAGAATGACAAGACACTTCCGGTCTGCAGGTGATAGCATTCAATTGGGAAGAAACGCCCTACTGCCCCCTATAGACCAATGTGAATACTGATAAATGTGTAATGACAGCTCCAAAAACGAATTCAAACCACAAAATAAAATAAATGAATCAACACAAAAATGTGACACATTATGGGTGGGTCACATATGCATGTACAACAGGCTGTCAACACGTCACTCAGGTCCGCATGGAGCTGGAGGGGGCGTGGCCTCCAGCTCCGCCTGAATTTCGGGAGATTTTCGGGAGAAAATTTGTCCCGGGAGGTTTTCGGGAGAGGCGCTGAATTTCGGGTGTCTCCCGGAAAATCCGGGAGGGTTGGCAAGTATGTATTATACAAAACCCAAAACCAGTGAAGTTGGCACATTGTGTAATTTGTTAATAAAAACAATGACTTGCAAATCCTTTTCAATTTATATTCCATTGAATAGACTGCAAACACAAGATATTTCATGTTCGAACTGAGAAACTCCATTTTTTTTTTTGGCAAATAATCATTAACTTAGAATTTAATGGCAAAAAAGTTGGCACAGGGGCATGTTCACCACTGTGTTACATGGCCTTTCCTTTTAACAACACTCAGTAAACGTTTGGGAACTGAGGAGACTGTCACAGGGTGTAGGTGACGAACCCCAAGATGCAGAGACCTCAGGAAAACATGATTTAATTTATCACTAAAACAAGAACAAACAAAAGGGTACAAACAAAAGGCTATGAACAAAGCTAACACTTAGACAGAAACTATGGACATGAAAAACTACACTTACTGTGACACGGAGGAACTATGACATGAGCAGAGTGAACAGAAGTAGACACAGCTACAACGACAAGTATAAATGACAGGTAGTAGCGACAATCATGATGACAATACTCCAGCACTGACTGGAGGGCAAAGCAGGACTAAATAGTAGCTGGCTGATTGACAAGCAGGAAATAAAGACAAAATAAGAGCGCTTACAGGAAGTAAAGACAGAGGAAAAACTCAAAACATAACTAAACTGTCAGTGACAAACCTGACAGTAGCCCCCCTTCCCACAACGGATACCAGACGTTCTAGAACACCCCTGCACCCCCCAAAAAAACAGTCCAAAGTCACAGGAGGGTGGAGGGAGGCAAAAGGCGGTGGGCCGCCAGGCCAAGTGTCCCCGCAACCAACGGGGAAGAGTCAGGTGGCGACGGCGAGTTGAACGCCGCCACAATTTACGAGGCGGTCGCCCGTGAAACGACCACATCCGTGGCCAACAAGAGTATGGTGGCGCCCTCTGCTGGCCCACCGGAGAAGGTGGTGGCGACCCCTGCTGGCCCTCCGGAGAGGATGGTGGCGACCCCTGCTGGTCCACCGGAGAGGAGGATGGTGGCGCCCTCTGCTGGCCCACCATAGAGGATGGTGGCGCCCTCTGCTGGCCCACCGGAGAGGATGGTGGCACCCTCTGCTGGCCCACCGGAGAGGATGGTGGCGCCCTCTGCTGGCCCACCGGAGAGGATGGTGGCGCCCTCTGCTGGCCCACCGGAGAGGATGGTGGCGCCCTCTGCTGTTGGCCCACCGGAGAGGATGGTGGCGCCCTCTGCTGTTGGCCCACCGGAGAGGATGGTGGCGCCCTCTGCTGTTGACCTACCGGAGATGATGGCGCCGTCTGTTGCAGACCCACTGGAGATGATGGCGCCATAGGTTGCAGACCCACCGGAGATGATGGCGCCGTAGGTTGCAGATCCACCGGAGATGATGGCGCCGTAGGTTGCAGACCCACCGGAGATGATGGTGGCGTCTGCCGGCCCACCGGAGATGATGGCGTCATAGGTTGCAGACCCACCGGAGATGATGGCGCCATAGGTTGCAGACCCACCGGAGATGACGGTGGCGTCTGCCGGCCCACCGGACTGCATGGCGGCGTCTGCCGGCCCACCGGACTGCATGGCGGCGTCTGCCGGCCCACCGGACTGCATGGCGGCGTCTGCCGGCCCACCGGACTGCATGGCGCCCTCTGCTGGCCCACCGGAGAGGATGGTGGCGCCCTCTGCTGGCCCACCGGAGAGGATGGTGGCGCCCTCTGCTGTTGACCCACCGGAGATGATGGCGCCGTCTGTTGCAGACCCACCGGAGATGATGGCGCCATAGGTTGCAGACCCACCGGAGATGATGGCGCCGTAGGTTGCAGATCCACCGGAGATGATGGCGCCGTAGGTTGCAGACCCACCGGAGATGATGGCGCCGTAGGTTGCAGACCCACCGCAGATGATGGTGGCGTCTGCCGGCCCACCGGAGATGATGGCGCCATAGGTTGCAGATCCACCGGAGATGATGGCGCCGTAGGTTGCAGACCCACCGGAGATGATGGCGCCGTAGGTTGCAGACCCACCGCAGATGATGGTGGCGTCTGCCGGCCCACCGGAGATGATGGCGCCATAGGTTGCAGATCCACCGGAGATGATGGCGCCGTAGGTTGCAGATCCACCGGAGATGATGGCGCCGTAGGTTGCAGACCCACCGGAGATGATGGCGCCATAGGTTGCAGACCCACCGGAGATGATGGCGCCGTAGGTTGCAGATCCACCGGAGATGATGGCGCCGTAGGTTGCAGACCCACCGGAGATGATGGCGCCGTAGGTTGCAGACCCACCGCAGATGATGGTGGCGTCTGCCGGCCCACCGGAGATGATGGCGCCATAGGTTGCAGATCCACCGGAGATGATGGCGCCGTAGGTTGCAGACCCACCGGAGATGATGGCGCCGTAGGTTGCAGACCCACCGGAGATGATGGCGCCGTAGGTTGCAGACCCACCGCAGATGATGGTGGCGTCTGCCGGCCCACCGGAGATGATGGCGCCATAGGTTGCAGATCCACCGGAGATGATGGCGCCGTAGGTTGCAGATCCACTGGAGATGATGGCGCCGTAGGTTGCAGACCCACCGGAGATGATGGCGCCGTAGGTTGCAGACCCACCGGAGATGATGGTGGCGTCTGCCGGCCCACCGGAGATGATGGCGCCATAGGTTGCAGACCCACCGGAGATGATGGCGGCGTCTGCCGGCCCACCGGACAGCATGACGGCGTCTGCCGGCCCACCGGACTGCATGGCGGCGTCTGCCTGCCCACCGGACTGCATGGTGGCTTCTGTTGCAGACCCACTTGTGTGAGGAGTAGCTGTGCCTCCTCAGCTGCACAGCTACTCATAGCCCCCGCCTCAAGGGACGGATCCCAAACGACCCCAGATAGGCCCACAGACGACAGGGGTGGGTGGGAGAGGGCTTGAGAAGCGACCGAACTTTTTTTTAATTTAGCCATTATCCCAAGAATCCTGTCAAGCCTCTCCGCCATCGAAGTCTCTGCGGGATTCGTGTTAGGAGGCTGGAGTATTCTGTCATAGGGTGTAGGTGACAAACCCCAAGATGCAGAGACGGCAGGCTTGGTGCAGGAAAACATGATTTAATTTAACACTAAAACAAAAACAAACAAAAGGGTACAAACAAAAGGCGCGCGCAAGGCGGAGAACAAACTTGGCTATAAACAAAGCTAACACTTAGACAGAAACTATGGACATGAAAAACTACACTTACTGTGACACGAAGGAACTATGACATGAGCAGAGTGAACAGAAGTAGACACAGCTACAACGATAAGGTAGTAGCGACAATCATGATGACAATACTCCAGCACTGACTGGAGGGCAAAGCAGGACTAAATAGTAGCTGGCTGATTGACTCCAGGTGTGGCCAGGTGCCAATCAGCCACAGCTGAGGGGGAAAAAGCACTCAGAGATACAAGCAGGAAATAAAGACAAAATAAGAGCGCTTACAGGAAATAAAGACAGACAGAGGAAAAACTCAAAACATAACTAAACTGTCAGTGACAAACCTGACAGAGACCAACATTTGAAACTTCTCAGGTGGAATTCCTTCCCATTCTTGCTTGATGTACAGCTTAAGTTGTTCAACAGTCCGGGGGTCTCCGTTGTGCTATTTTAGGCTTCATAATGCGCCACACATTTTCAATGGGAGACAGGTCTGGACTACAAGCAGGCCAGTCTAGTACCCGCACTCTTTTACTACGAAGCCACGCTGTTGTAACACGTGGCTTGGCATCGTCTTGCTGAAATAAGCAGGGGCGTCCATGATAAAGTTGCTTGGGTGGCAAACCTACTCAGTGGCCTAGTGGTTAGAGTGTCCGCCCTGAGATGGGTAGGTTGTGAGTTGAAACCCCGGCCGAGTCATACCAAAGACTATAAAAATGGGACCCATTACCTCCCTGCTTGGCACTCAGCATCAAGGGTTGGAATTGGGGGTTAAATCACCACACCTACTGTGTGTGTGACAATTATTGGTACTTTACTTTAACATATGTTGTTCCAAAACCTGTATGTACCTTTCAGCATGAATGGTGCCTTCACAGATGTGTAAGTTACCCATGTCTTGGGCACTAATACACCCCCATACCATCACACATGCTGGCTTTTCAACTTTGCGCCTATAACAATCCAGATGTTTTTTTTTTCCTCTTTGGTCCGGAGGACACGACGTCCACAGTTATCCAAAAACAATTTAAAATGTGGACTCGTCAGACCACAGAAACACTTTTCCACTTTGTATCAGTCCATCTTAGATGAGCTCAAGCCCAGCGAAGCCGGCGGCGTTTCTGGGTGTTGTTGATAAAAGGCTTTCACTTTGCATAGTAGAGTTTTAACTTGCACTTACAGATGTAGCGACCAACTGTAGTTACTGACAGTGTTTTTCTGAAGTGGTCCTGAGCCCATGTGGTGATATCCTTTACACACTGATGTCGCTTTTTGATGCAGTACCGCCTGAGGGATCGAAGGTCACAGGCATTCAGTGTTGGTTTTCGGCCTTGCCGCTTACGTGCAGTGATTTCTCCAGATTCTCTGAACCTTTTGATGATATTACGGACCGTAGATGGTGAAATCCCTAAATTCTAACTCATTGAGAAATGTTGTTCTTAAACTGTTGGACAATTTGCTCACGTGTTTGTTGACAAAGTGGTGACCCTCGACCCATTCTTTCTTGTGAATGACTGAGCATTTCATGGAAGCTGTTTTTATACCCAATCATGGCACCCACCTGTTCCCAATTAGCCAGTTCACCTGTGGGATGTTCCAAATAAGTGTTTGGTGAGCATTCCTCAACTTTCTCAGTCTTTTTTGCCACTTCTGCCAGCTTTTTTTAAACATGTTGCAGACATCAAATTCCAAATGAGCTAATATTTGCAAATAATAACGTTTTCCAGTTCGAACATGAAATATCTTGTCTTTGCAGTCTATTCAATTGAATATAAGTGGAAAAGGATTTGCAAATCATTGTATTCTGTTTTTATTTACCATTTACACAAACGTGACAACTTCACTGGTTTTGTGTTTTGTAATGAAACAGGGGTTCTTAACCTTTTTGACCTCAGGGCTCAACTTTTCCACCATAGGGGCCAGGATCCCACTGAAATATTAACACAGCAGTAATCTTACTCTTGATTTTCAATCATATTCAATAATTATATCCAACCTACTTACAGGTTACAACCATGTCAAATGACATGAAACCATGTGTTAATCACTAATATTCTTTACACACAAACCTAATTCATTTATTAACGCACTGCAGCCTCATAGACACACACACACACACACACACACACACACACACACACACACACACACACACACACACACACACACACACACGCATGCATAGAAACACCAATCAGAAGTGCACAGTGTGTTCCCAGATGCAGTCCACACCTATCAGTTTATGGTTTGCGTAAAGGCTAACTTGTTATTTTCCTTTGTAATCTCTGCCTCCTGAGCCTATGGTGCTGTTAAGTTATTGTGACTCAATTTGCATTAATTTTTTTTATGTTAATGTATTATTATTATATATATATATATATATATATATATATATATATATATATATATATATATATATATATATATATATATATATATATATATATATTATTGTATTACTATATATATATTCCTGGCTCTGAATTTGCTCATTGCTATGTTTATGTTTTTGTGCATTATTTGTTGCCGTCATCATTAAACGAACAGGTTACTCATCAGTTACTCAGTACTTGAGTAGTTTTCTCACAACATACTTTTTACTTTTACTCAAGTAAATATTTGGGTGACTACTTCTTACTTTTACTTGAGTAATAAATCTCTAAAGCAACAGCACTCTTACTTGAGTACAATTTCTGGCTACTCTGCCCACCTCTGCTAATCAGACGCAGGTTAAAATAATCAGCACCCATGGCAACGAAGAAACCCAAACCCAGGGGTGCTGAAACGGAACTACGACAGTTTCAAACTAAAACGGTCAATACAATTAAAGTGCAAATAAAAATACAGCTAAACCACTTTAGTCATAATTTTTGCGCTTAAGAAACTTTTGTATGATTTTGGCTCCAGACTTCTTCTGTTTGTTTGATATTGTCATTACTGCCGCAAGTGGTGGAAAAGTGAGTACCGCAGCAGCCCTACAGACCACAGCTGAGAAACAAATATTTTTTGGGTGCTCACGGTCCAACAGAGAGTACGGGGTATCGGACTGTCTGATTGTGGCAGTCCACTCCCTGTATGATCAGTGTCAGAGCTTGGTCCGCATTGCCGGTAGTAAGTCGGACACGTTTCCAGTGAGGGTTGGACTCCGCCAAGGCTGCCCTTTGTCACCGATTCTGTTCATAACTTTTATGGACAGAATTTCTAGGCGCAGTCAAGGCGTTGAGGGGATCTGGTTTGGTGGCTGCAGGATTAGGTCTCTGCTTTTTGCAGATGATGTGGTCCTGATGGCTTCATCTGGCCAGGATCTTCAGCTCTCACTGGATCGGTTCGCAGCTGAGTGTGAAGCGACTGGGATGAGAATCAGCACCTCCAAGTCCGAGTCCATGGTTCTCGCCCGGAAAAGGGTGGAGTGCCATCTCCGGGTTGGGGAGGAGATCTTGCCCCAAGTGGAGGAGTTCAAGTACCTCGGAGTCTTGTTCACGAGTGAGGGAAGAGTGGATCGTGAGATCGACAGGCGGATCGGTGCGGCGTCTTCAGTAATGCGGACGCTGTATCGATCCGTTGTGGTGAAGAAGGAGCTGAGCCGGAAGGCAAAGCTCTCAATTTACCGGTCGATCTACGTTCCCATCCTCACCTATGGTCATGAGCTTTGGGTTATGACCGAAAGGACAAGATCACGGGTACAAGCGGCCGAAATGAGTTTCCTCCGCCGGGTGGCGGGGCTCTCCCTTAGAGATAGGGTGAGAAGCTCTGTCATTCGGGGGGAGCTCAAAGTAAAGCCGCTGCTCCTCCACATTGAGAGGAGCCAGATGAGGTGGTTCGGGCATCTGGTCAGGATGCCACCTGAACGCCTCCCTAGGGAGGTGTTTAGGGCACGTCCGACCGGTAGGAGGCCGCGGGGAAGACCCAGGACACGTTGGGAAGACTATGTCTCCCGGCTGGCCTGGGAACGCCTCGGGGTCCCACAGGAAGAGCTGGACGAAGTGGCTGGGGAGAGGGAAGTCTGGGCTTCCCTGCTTAGGCTGCTGCCCCCGCGACCCGACCTCGGATAAGCGGAAGAAGATGGATGGATGGATGGACGGTCCAACAATTGGTCAAGAGACGCTGTTATCAAGGACTGCTTTTGAAACTCTCTCAAAATAAACTTAAATGTCCGAATGTCCTTTGTTCAACTCGAAAAATCAACTTCTCAAAATGTGTGTTGGACCATCTCAAAGTTCCAATGGCAAGGGTGACTCATTTGAGTAACAGGACTGAGAGTAACAGGAGTGAGCTTTTGGCATATACTATTAGCAAATACTTTGAAGTATTGCCACAAGCAACACACAAGTAATAGCAACAAGCACATATGACTCAACAAATTGATCCAATAATAGATGTAAAACTGCACTGCAAAAATTTTACCAGGATTTCACAGCACTTAACAATATATTTTTTACAGTAAAATGCTAGAATCAAAATTTACTGTAGTGAATCGTGTAGGAAGAAAAGCTCTGACTTGCTTGAGTATACATAGTATTGGTTTGTATCTCTAAAGCCCAAATAGTTTTTTATATAGGTCAAAAAACATTATTTGGGGGTTTGGGGGGGGGGGGGGGGGGGGGGGTGCTTCCAGAAAAGCAATAAAAACGACCGTTTTGAAAGAAATACTGTCTTCTATTCAGGCAAATACAGTAATTTACGCTTGGACCAGAATGGAACCGGACTTTTTTTACCCACAAAATTGTCAAATTTTTTGCCTTTTACACAGAAGTCAGCAGACAGCACTTTAACATCCTGCAATCTGATAATGAGACTTATGACGATGTCAGCGTTAGTGTGAAGTGGAGTGACGGGTGTCAAACCTAACACATCTTCTTCTGGCATTGCTGCATTCTCCCACCTCGGAAACTACTTGTGAAAGTGGAATATTGCGTGACTATTCCCCCCCCTCAAATTCTGTCATTGGTGTTGATCTAGAACAAACTAAAGTGTAAAAGTGTCACCCTATGGAGCAGAAAGGAGTTTATATACACACACACACACATATATATATATATACAGTATACAGGTAAAAGCCAGTAAATTAGAATATTTTGAAAAACTTGATTTATTTCAGTAATTGCATTCAAAAGGTGTAACTTGTACATTATATTTATTCATTGCACACAGACTGATGCATTCAAATGTTTATTTCATTTAATTTTGATGATTTGAAGTGGCAACAAATGAAAATCCAAAATTCCGTGTGTCACAAAATTAGAATATTACTTAAGGCTAATACAAAAAAGGGATTTTTAGAAATGTTGGCCAACTGAAAAGTATGAAAATGAAAAATATGAGCATGTACAATACTCAATACTTGGTTGGAGCTCCTTTTGCCTCAATTACTGCGTTAATGCGGCGTGGCATGGAGTCGATGAGTTTCTGGCACTGCTCAGGTGTTATGAGAGCCCAGGTTGCTCTGATAGTGGCCTTCAACTCTTCTGCGTTTTTGGGTCTGGCATTCTGCATCTTCCTTTTCACAATACCCCACAGATTTTCTATGGGGCTAAGGTCAGGGGAGTTGGCGGGCCAATTTAGAACAGAAATACCATGGTCCGTAAACCAGGCACGGGTAGATTTTGCGCTGTGTGCAGGCGCCAAGTCCTGTTGGAACTTGAAATCTCCATCTCCATAGAGCAGGTCAGCAGCAGGAAGCATGAAGTGCTCTAAAACTTGCTGGTAGACGGCTGCGTTGACCCTGGATCTCAGGAAACAGAGTGGACCGACACCAGCAGATGACATGGCACCCCAAACCATCACTGATGGTGGAAACTTTACACTAGACTTCAGGCAACGTGGATCCTGTGCCTCTCCTGTCTTCCTCCAGACTCTGGGACCTCGATTTCCAAAGGAAATGCAAAATTTGCTTCCGTCAGAAAACATGACTTTGGACCACTCAGCAGCAGTCCAGCTGGTGTCGGTCCACTCTGTTTCCTGAGATCCAGGGTCATATACATATATATTAGGGCTGCAACTAACAACTAATTTGATAATCGATTAATCTGTCGATTATTGCTTCGATTAATTGATTAAAAATCGGATAAAAGAGACAAACTACATTTCTATCCTTTCCAGTATTTTATTGGGGAAAAAAACAGCATACTGGCACCATACTTATTTTGATTATTGTTTCTCAGCTGTTTGTACATGTTGCAGTTTATAAATAAAGGTTTATAAAAAATTTTAAAAAAAATAAAAAAGGAGCCTCTGTGCATGAGCATAGCATGGATCCAATGAATCAATGACTAAATTAATCACCAACTATTTTTATAATCGATTTTAATCAATGTAATCGATTAGTTTTTGCAGCCCTAATATATATATATATATGTGATATATATATATATATATATATATATATATATATATATATATGTATATGTATATATATATATATATATATATATATATATATATATATATATATATATATATATATATATATATATATATATATATATATATATATATATATATATATATATATATATAAAGTTGGCACAGGGTGTTGGAATAATTGTTTGTAAGTTATCACAAAAGAAATGTTGTATTATGAATGCTGTATTTCAAATGTTGTATTATGAATGCTGTATTTCGAGGCCTAACAAAAGGATGAAGTCTCGGGAAACGCCACTGTGAGTTCAGCACGGACAGATGGCAGGATGTGCTCAACTCCTGGGGGAACTCTCTTTGAAGTGTTAAACGAACTCTCTTTGAAGTAATTCACAAACTCTCTTCCCTCTATTTGGTCAACGCTATTTACGACACGCTGCCTTCTTGAAGTCACTGTGGACAGGAGACGGGAGGGGTTGTCCATTGTCCTCCAACTCTCTTCCAACTATTTGGTCAACGCTATTTACGAGACGCTGCCCTCTTGAAGTCACTGTGGACAGGAGACGGGAGGGGTTGTCCATTGTCCTCCAACACCTGCCCCAGCTGGATCCAGGAAGAGCCAAGCCCGAGAAGTCCTCTTCTTGGACTTCAAAGCGACCAAAAACAATGACTGTTTTACATACCTCCCCATTCCTATTGTGACATATGTTGGTGCGTGAACATGGAAGATCTGAATTAAAAGAGGAGACGAGAACCTTCTTGGTCAGAGCGTGCTAAGACACTGTAAGAGGTTACAGGTTGAAGCCGTCTCTCCTCAATTGAGTCCAAATTGAATTCTGTCTCTGTTTGATTCCTTGCCTTTTGTCTTGTGTAACAGATGTCCTGTATTTGAACCTGACATCTAATTGGTCCTTCGAGCCGGATTCCAACACGTCTGACGATTCCAGCATGAGTGAGTGAAACCAGAGGACCATGGCAACCAAATCCTGATTGAGGAACTGCTTTTTCTTCATTTCGGGCTGGAATTGAAAGACTGACGGAAATCCAAGGACAAGAGGAAGGAACGCAGAGAGCAGTGAGTACGTTTTAAATTGACGAAGAAAGAAACGACTGAGAGAAAGCGTGTGACTGAGGGTTACGACGCATAGACAAACCCTGTAAATCCTAGGCTCTAACAGGTAAAACAAACCCTGTAAATAACAGGTAAAAAGGCCAAATTAGAGGGAAGTCGGAGTCCAACGTCCGTGAGTATTAACATTTTAAATAAAAACTGAATTAAGATAAAAACTGAAGAGGCAAAAGACTGAGGGTTACGACGCATAGACAAACCCTGTAAATCCTAGGTTCTAACAGGTAAAAAGGCCAAATTAGAGGGACGTCGGAGTCCAACGTCCGTGAGTATTAAAATTTTAAATAAAAACTGAATTAAGATAAAAACTGAAGAGGCCAAAAGACTGCAGGTAAACGGAACCGCGAAAACTGGAATCCGTAATATCCATAAACAAACATACTAGGGGGTGTCGGAGCCCACAATAATTTGAAATATCCGTGAACCATTATCCTGGGGACGTCGGAGTCCAACAGACCTAAAATGGTCTATTCAGAATAAAAAACTGAATTTTGTCCGTGAAAAAACAATAACCTGGAGGGCGACGGAGTCCGCATGTAATATACATTGAAATTTCCGTAGATCAATATACTGAAAGGTGTGAATGTGAGAGTGTGTGGGAGTAATCGCCATTAGGCTATCACTCCATATGAAAGTTGTGAGAAGTAAATAGTGGGTTATTGTGGATGCTCTAGGCAAGACACCTCCACTGGGGAACCATCTCCAGTAGAAGCGACGTGTACCACAATAATAAATTAAACCACTATCTTACAACAAAAACAAAAGTAATCCTTATAAGTTTTCGGCTCTGTAGGAGGCGACGGATTACTCCAAATTCTCAAAATGGAAAGAGGGACACAAAGAAACGCAGATCTAATATGGTCTATTACAATCTATTTAAACCAAAATAGAAGACAACAACCACAACGTCAGCGGTTAGACCCTACTGCATGTTGGCGTTGAAGCAGAGAAGGACATTTTGCAAGAAACTGTCCTGGGAAAAAAAAAAATCAAAGTAACTCAGCATGACTGTTAAAAGATGACACCAATTAGTCATGTTGTCAGCGTATGCCATTAGTGGTAAGATCGCTGCAAACGTGTTTGTTTGTTTGTTTGTTTGTTAGTGTGTGTTTAAGTGTGTATCTTTCCAGGTACAAATTGTGTAAAAACCCTGGAGGTTCAAATAAAAATAAAAATAGGTTAAAGGAAAAAGCAAATAGGAGAAAAATCTCAAAGTGCTAACGTGAGAGAAAAGTAAAAATAAATGAAGAAATGGGGAAAAATCAATAAGAATTAATGCAAAATGAAATAAACTAATGCGAGAGAGAGAGATAATGGGGGTATTGAAATAAGAGATGAAGAAAAGGTAGACTGAAGATATACATGTATGTTTGGATATATAAAGAGCGCTTTTATATATACAAATATATATATGTATAATTAAATAATGGAATAAATAAAAACCTAGATTAATAACTATAATAAGAGTTGAGAGGTATAGTATGATAAAATGATAAAGTGGCTTACATGGTTATTAGCTGAGGAAAGAAGAGAGAGAGAGAAAAAAAAAAAAGAGAAATCTCTTCAAGTGTTGCTGACCTTTGCCCTTAAGAGTGCACTCACGCACTTACACACCACCGTGTGTGTGTGTGTGTGTGCGTGGCGCAGTGGGGGAGGTGTGAAAGTGAATTTATTACATGTAAATTTAAAGTAGGTTTAACTTTGAAGTGTAGTACAACATTCTTAAGTTAGATTATGTTTTAGACATTTGCAACACCATACATCTGAGTGTTGAGCTAAGATAAGATAAGGACATAACATAAAATAAATAAGGAGGTATAGCAATCAGGAAAACTATCAGCTAGCGATAGACAACTGTTTGTTTTAAATATTGTTGAATAATAATTGCAAATAAAAAATATAAACAATGGGAAGAATGTAAATTCAGAGTTTAAAAGTATAGATTAAGTGGCATATAGACAGTTAAGTGAGTTTAAAACATTACTTAAAAAATGCATAAAGTAATATGTATAACATTTGAATTAGGAGGAAAAATAACATTAGCGTTATTAAATAATTTACATAGTGAAAGACAAAATAAGCAAAATAAAAGTACAATTATGCAAAAGAGAAGTAAAGGATCTAGGACGTTCTCTAAACAAAAATGGACGCACTATTGTGGAAAATAGAAAAACTAAGTACGACAAGTAGAAAAACCACAAATAAAGAAGCAAATGATGTAATTTCTAGGATTAACGAATTATTGTAGTAGTTGAATACCAAATTATGCTGAAATGGTAGCTCCTTTAAGTAAATTAATGAAAAAATTTAATCATCTGTAGAGTGGAATTCAGAAGCTAAAGCAGCATTCTGTGAAATAAAAATAGAACAGAATGTGCGATTGTTACAGTAACGAACATTTTGAAAGCTATCAAATGACCATCAAATTGCTTAATGCAAGCGGCAGAACTAGAAGCACTAATAGAAGCATGTAAAGTAATGAAATATCAAAAGGTCACAATATATATAAAGATAGCCAAAATATCGGAATGATAAAGTCAACAGGAAAATCTGTAACACATTGGAGAACTGATAAAAAAAAAAAAAAAAAGAGAGAGAAGAAAGAATTAATAGAAGCAGTACAGCTACCAGCTAAAATAGCAATATGCAAATGTGCGACACACACCAAAGGAACAGACACAGTATCAATAGGAAATGTGTTTTCTGACAAAACAGCAAAACAAGCAACAGAAAAGGAAATACAAATTTCAAACTACAAACTAGTGACATGAATAATGATATACTAAAAGATATGCAACAACAAAGTACTCCAAAAGAGAAAGATAAATGGATACACATTTGATTTTGATAATGAAGTGCATCCAAAGACTCATACATTTAAGCATATCAAGGATTCTTCCAATATTATACTGAGGAACAACTTGATGACGTAGGCATAGAAAATACATTTGCTTTGATTCATTTTAATTGTAGAAGTCTACCAAAACACTTTTCTAAAATCAAAAATGTTTTGGAGTCGCTTAAAGGTAGATTTAAGGTAATTGCTTTATCTGAAACATGGATAAAGAAAGGCAAGGATGTTGATCTGAAATTAAAGGACTATGATCTGTATGTCACTAGCAGAGACAATAGGACTGGAGGAGGGGTGGCCCTCTATGAATATAATGAACTAAATGCAGACCAGTTAAATGTATGATAATGGCCATACATGTGTTAATGGGGTGTGTAGCTGTTGAGATAGAATTAGAACAAAACAGAAACATTGTTGTTACATGTGTATATAGAAAACCAGGATCAAAAGAGGAAATCTTTATGGATAAATTAGGGGAAATGATTAATGGTCTAAATAAAAATAGGACTATCGTAATTTGTGGAGATTATAATATTGATCTTCTAAAGGTAGATTCACATAAACAAACATCAGATTTTGTAGAGCTATTATATGAAAAAGGGCTGTACCCATTAATTACAAAGCCTAGTAGAATAACCACAACTAGTGCAACCTTAATAGACAAAATCTTTACAAATGTTTTAGGGATTCACATCACTACTGGGTTAGTGATAAATGACATAAGTGATCATCTGCCTATATTTGCAATATTTGACTATCAATTCCCTAAAAGAGCATATCATCAAATACTTAAGAGGAAAAGAAGTGTCAATCATATTAACAACTTCAGGTATGACCTATTAAAACAAGAGTGGGAAGAGGTGTATACAGACGATATAAACACGGTCTATGATTCTTTTCGTAAACATTATATTACTCTGTATAACAAGCATTGTCCTGAGGTTCCATGCAGATCTAAACAAAGGCAAAATAATGCACTTTGGATGATAAACAGTTTGAAAAATGCATGTAAAAAGAAAAATAGACTTTGTAAGGCGTTTATCAAATCAAGAACAGAGAATGCTGAAAAACGCTGTAAGAACTACAAAAACAAGTTGACCAATATATTGAGACAAGCAATGAAAGGAATACAAAGAAATTATGAGGATGATGTTGAACAAAAAAGACATCTATGTATGTCCAGACAAATAAACCAATCTTACAAAGAAAAATCGGTATAAGTGAGCAGCAATATTGAGCCAAGGTTGAACTCATGGCTCAACAGGAGGGATATGAATGCCCTTATACAGAAGTACTATACTTCCTATAGTTTAATTCTTATAAAAAAAAATTTGTATAAAACATCTATGCAATTAACTAAATAAGAGTGAAGGAAAACATTATTGTCTGGTCATAGTAGATGCATTTTCAAAGTAGGTAGAAATATTTCCTAAAGGAAAAGCAGATGTGCTGACAGTAGCAAAAGCATTATGCAAATATTTAGTAAAAATGTACATTAACATTACAAGTACAACAGGACTAACACCATTTGAAAGATAGTGGAAAGACCAACCTGGGTACACTTAGTACATTGTAAAAAGGTCATTTCTGTTGAATCATCCAATAAGGAAAGGGAAGCAAAGTCTGGTAATAGTGTGGACGCACACGATGACTAGAGTTGAGCCAAACCACTGACCTTGGTAGAGGAGTGAATCAGCAGAAATGACACCCCAATGGCTCAGACGGTCCATAAACATATGGGTTAACGATATTGGTACTGGTCGGCCCTGCCCCCCTAATATGGTTCACTTGGGAATCTGAGTAAAATGTAGAACTCAGGAAACAAAATGATACTGCACCCATAGTAAACCCAAACCACTGGCAGAATCAAGAAGTAAAATACACTCACAGGGGAGGTCGTATTAGAAGACGGGCAATGGGAGGATTCGGAGTAACCCCATTAGTGGAAAAAATGCCAGAAAACCCATGCCAGAAAAACAGTAATGGGAAAAAGTATTTGGGATTGTATTTAAAAAGGTCATATAATGGAAAAAAAGTATTTGGAATTGTATTTGTGTTATCAAAGGGACATGTTAACTAGCACACTACAAATTCCACTGTGACAAAGTTGTAAGCATACCATTTGATGGTGTGTCAAAGTTTGATAATAATTGGTTCCTGTTTTGGTAATTAATTTGTTCCTTATGGCGGAGCAAGTGGGAAAGGCTACAAAAACTGATTGTGTTGTATGTATAAGCCCAGACAATTACTCAAGATGAGTCAAAAAAAGTTGAATTGAAGCAATGAGCAAAACAAAATTGACCCTGTAGCTAAAGAGACAAAACAGAAACCAATATTTGATAAATATGTGGAGAAAAGCTAATTATACCTGCATTAACATGCAAGACTCTGTACAACAGTTAGGAAACGTATCATCAGATAACTGCATACACATAGTAAAAGTATCAATATTTGTACAAGAATTGTTAACACGCCTGAACAGTTTGATATCTGAACATTGGAAAATAATTAGACATGATGTAAACTGGCAAAGTGTTGTAGATCCAACTTATATTGATGGGTGTCCAAGAGGTGTATCTGACGACTATAAATTGGTAAATCAAGTTGCAGCTGAATTTGAATCATCCGTCTACTGGTGGTGTACGATTAACAAGAATGTTGACAGAATAAACTATGTCCACTACAACGTACAGAGATTGGGAAATTGGACACAGGCCGGACTTGAAGCAGTCGCTGATCAACTCGCCGCCACCTCCCTTATGGCCTTTCAAAACCGTATGGCGCTGGACATGTTGTTAGCGGAAAGAGGGGGTGTGTGCGCAATATTTGGTGAACAGTGTTGCACGTTCATACCAAACAACACCGATGCAGAAGGTAGCCTGACCAAAGCACTGGAAGGCCTTCGCACCCTCAACGGTAAAATGAAAGAGCACTCAGGCATAGATACATCTATGTGGGATGGGTGGATGGACGGTTTCGGCAAATACAAGTCTTTGGTATCATCAATTCTAGTATCTATGGCCGTGTTTGTAGCAATACTGACGTTGTGTGGATGTTGTTGTATTCCCTGTCTGCGTTCTCTGCTTAACCGTCTGATTACCACAGCGATTAGCCCAGCAGATGATAAAGCTGTTCAGATGCACCTCCTGGCGGACGATAAGGAAGATGAATCTGATGATGGGGATACCTACCTGGATGGTGTTCCTGATCTGTTTCCAGACCCAGTAACGATGAGAAAAATTGATGTTGAACTCTGAGTGTAAACATAACTTGGCCCTAGGAAAATGAACCATTAACTGAAAATCGCAAGAAGAAGTTATTGGGGATGAAGAGAATCTGGGGAGGTTTTTGTGATAAACAGGGGGGAAATGTTGGAATAATTGTTTGTAAGTTATCACAAAAGAAATGTTGTATTATGAATGCTGTATTTCAAATGTTGTATTATGAATGCTGTATTTCGAGGCCTAACAAAAGGATGAAGTCTCGGGAAACGCCACTGTGAGTTCAGCACGGACAGATGGCAGGATGTGCTCAACTCCTGGGGGAACTCTCTTTGAAGTGTTAAACGAACTCTCTTTGAAGTAATTCACAAACTCTCTTCCCTCTATTTGGTCAACGCTATTTACGACACGCTGCCTTCTTGAAGTCACTGTGGACAGGAGACGGGAGGGGTTGTCCATTGTCCTCCAACTCTCTTCCAACTATTTGGTCAACGCTATTTACGAGACGCTGCCCTCTTGAAGTCACTGTGGACAGGAGACGGGAGGGGTTGTCCATTGTCCTCCAACACCTGCCCCAGCTGGATCCAGGAAGAGCCAAGCCCGAGAAGTCCTCTTCTTGGACTTCAAAGCGACCAAAAACAATGACTGTTTTACATACCTCCCCATTCCTATTGTGACATATGTTGGTGCGTGAACATGGAAGATCTGAATTAAAAGAGGAGACGAGAACCTTCTTGGTCAGAGCGTGCTAAGACACTGTAAGAGGTTACAGGTTGAAGCCGTCTCTCCTCAATTGAGTCCAAATTGAATTCTGTCTCTGTTTGATTCCTTGCCTTTTGTCTTGTGTAACAGATGTCCTGTATTTGAACCTGACACAGGGGGATTTTTACCACTGTGTTACATGGCCTTTCCTTTTAACAACACTCAGTAAACGTTTGGGAACTGAGGAGACACATTTTTGAAGCTTTTCAGGTGGAATTCTTTCCCATTCTTGCTTGATGTACAGCTTAAGTTGTTCAACAGTCCGGGGGTCTCCGTTGTGCTATTTTAGGCTTCATAATGCGCCACACATTTTCAATTGGAGACATGTCTGGACTACAGGCAGGCCAGTCTAGTACCCACACTCTTTTACTATGAAGCCGCGCTGTTGTAACACGTGGCTTGGCATTGTCTTGCTGAAATAAACAGGGGCGTCCATAGTAATGTTGCTTGGATGGCAACATATGTTGCTCCAAAACCTGTATGTACCTTTCAGCATTAATGGTGCCTTCACAGATGTGTAAGTTACCCATGTCTTGGGCACTAATACACCCCCATACCATCACACATGCTGGCTTTTCAACTTTGCGCCTATAACAATCCGGATGGTTCTTTTCCTCTTTGGTCCGGAGGACACGACGTCCACAGTTTCCAAAAACAATTTGAAATGTGGACTCGTCAGACCACAGAACACTTTTCCACTTTGCATCAGTCCATCTTAAATGAGCTCAGGCCCAGCCAAGCCGACGGCGTTTCTGGGTGTTGTTGATAAACGGTTTTTGCCTTGCGTAGGAGAGTTTTAACTTGCACTTACAGATGTAGCAACCAACTGTAGTTACTGACAGTGGGTTTCTGAAGTGTTCCTAAACCCATGTGGTGATATCCTTTACACACTGATGTCGCTTTTTGATGCAGTACAGCCTGAGGGATCGAAGGTCACGGGCTTAGCTGCTTACGTGCAGTGATTTCACCTGATTCCCTGAACCCTTTGATGATATTACGGACCGTAGATGGTGAAATCCCTAAATTCCTTGCAATAGCTGGTTGAGAAAGTTTTTTCTTAAACTGTTCAACAATTTGCTCACGCATTTGTTGACAAAGTGGTGACCCTCGCCCCGTCCTTGTTTGTGAATGACTGAGCATTTCATGGAATCTACTTTTATACCCAATCATGGCACCCACCTGTTCCCAATTTGCCTGCACACCTGTGGGATGTTCCAAATAAGTGTTTGATGAGCATTCCTCAACTTTATCAGTATTTATTGCCACCTTTCCCAACTTCTTTGTCACGTGTTTGTCATGTCTGTATTATGATGTTTTGTTTTAAGTCATGTTTTGTTTAGTTGGTCTTTTCACTCCCTTGTCTGGTCACCATAGCAACCATTAGTTTTCACCTGTCACGTCACGCACCTGTTTCACGTTTTGAGTCACGCACCTGCTTTCACTAATCATGTCCATAGTATTTAAGTTCATTCATTTTCTGTTGTTCGGCTGACGACCACACCCCATATATGCTTCTGCACACCCTTATGATCCTTGCTGCTCTTTTTTTCATGTTGGTTCCATGCCAAGTAAGTTTTGTTTATCAAGCCACAGTTTATGTTTTGTTTAATTGTTCATAGTTTCCGCCACTGTGCGCGCTTTGGTTTGATCCTTTTTTGTAGTTCTAGTGTTTCAATAAATCATGTACCTTCATTCCCGTCTCGCCCGTGCCAACTTTCCGTTGCATCCCGGAAAAGCAAACTCCCAAGATCAAGTCCTGAAAAGTGGGTCGTCAGCAAGACAAACTGAAAGACACTGAACTTAAATACTACAGACATGATTAACGAAAACAGGTGCGTGACTCAAGACGTGAAACAGGTGCGTGACGTGACAGGTGAAAACTAATGGGTTGCTATGGTGACAATCAAGAGTGCACAATGAGTCCAAACTTGGAACAGGTGAAACTAATGGATAATCATGCAAACAAGACAAGGGAGTGAAAAGCCAGAAACCAAAGATTCCTATAACTAAACAAAAACATGACTTAAAACAAAAACATGATTACACAGACATGACAGTGTTGCTGGCATCAAATTATAAAGTTAATGATTATTTGCAAAAAAAAAAACTGTTTATCAGTTTGAACATCAAATATGTTGTCTTTGTAGCATATTCAACTGAATATGGGTTGAAAATGATTTGCAAATCATTGTACTTGTCCAGGGTGTACCCCGCCTTTTGCCCGATTGTAGCTGAGATAGGCTCCAGCGCCCCCCGCGACCCCGAAGGGAATAAGCGGTAGAAAATGGATGGATGGATGTATTCCGTTTATATTTACATCCAACACAATTTCCCAACTCATATGGAAACGGGGTTTGTACATTACAAAACAGAAATACATTTACTAAACAGTATTAAAATATAAAATGCTTAAATTTGAAAATGTTATTTATTTCTAAAAAAAAAAACCCAGCTGTTTAATTTATAAAAATGTTCATGGACAAGCTGACATCACATGGACAAAGATAAGACCTTCTGGAGGAAAGTTCTGTGGTCAGATGAAGCAAAAATTGAGCTGTTTGGCCACAATACCCAACAATATGTTTGGAGGAGAAAAGGCAAGGCTTTTAATCCCAGGAACACCATACCTATCGTCAAGCATGGTGGTGGTCAACGTTCCCTCTAAGGTGCGCGCCTGTGCAATTGCGCACTGCTCAAGCGTCCTCTGCGCACTGCAAATCTATGCCACGCACAAAATCAAATAAAAAAAATAAGCGCATAACAATTTTCGACACACGGACACGACAGAGAAAACAGTTTTCGTCATCATTGTTCAAATATTGTAACGTCTGTCGAGACGCTTTGAGGGCATGAATTCCATCCATCACTTTACTGAGCAAAACTCTTTATTGTCGGCCATAAACACATCACCAAAACATTAGTAAAAAGAATGATATCTAGCAAAAGTGGTCATTTTCTGCAGTACAAACCAGACCAAAAGCAACTTTGTTATATCAACAGCAGCCGCTCGCTCTTTCTCACTTGCGCCAACACATGCACATATGGCACTTAGCCAGTGATGCGTTTACAGCCACACAAAAAGTCGGACAACTCCAACACCACACATAAAGTGTCATTCCAGGTCGTTACACTATGATTTACCAATCAAATGTGTGCTTATTCTAGTGTCATTTATTAGGAATCTTCATTTATTAAATATTAATCATGAAATACTTTTAGTATATTAAATAAATACTAATAAAAATATATTTGAAAATGATTTGCAAATCATTGTACTTGTCCAGGGTGTACCCCGCCTTTCGCCCGATTGTAGCTGAGATAGGCTCCAGCGCCCCCCGCGACCCCGAAGGGAATAAGCGGTAGAAAACGGATGGATGGATGTATTCCGTTTATATTTACATCTAACACAATTTCCCAACTCATATGGAAACGGGGTTTGTACATTACAAAACAGAAATACATTTACTAAACAGTATTAAAATATAAAATGCTTAAATTTGAAAATGTTATTTATTTCTAAAAAAAACCAGCTGTTTAATTTATAAAAATCTTCATGGACAAGCTGACATCACATGGACAAAGATAAGACCAGCTTCAGCCTTGACACAAGGCTGAAGCTTAGAGGTGACAGAGCTTTCGCCGTTGCTGCTCCCAAGCTCTGGAACGACCTACCTCTGAGTGTTAGACAAGCCTCCTCTCTTCCTGTTTTTAAATCTCTCTTAAAAACATACTTTTATTCCATGGCTTTTAACACTGAGTGATATCCATCCTGCAATGGCGCCCCATAATACACCTGCTGTGATCCTGTTTTTATGTTTTTATGTTTTTATTAATTCTATTTTAATTATTTATTTTTTATCGTGTTCTGTTTGTGTTGTGTTGTGTTTGCTCGGTACTCGTTTTATCTTTTAACCTGCTCATTGTACAGCACTTTGGCTACCCCTGTGGTAAATTTTAAATGTGCTTTATAAATAAAGTTGATTTGATTTGATTTGATTTGATATTCAGTTGAATATGCTACAAAGACAACATATTTGATGTTCAAATTGATAAACATTTTTTTTGTTGCAAATAATCATTAACTTTAGAATTTGATGCCAGCAACACGTGACAAAGAAGTTGGGAAAGGTGGCAATAAATACTTTACAATCTGATTTACAGTCACTATCAAAAGTGTACATAGACTTGTAAAGAACATCATGTCATGGCTGTCTTGAGTTTCCAATCATCTCTACAACTCTTATTTTTGTGTGATAGAGTGATTGGAGCACATACTTGTTGGTCACAAAAAACATTCATGAAGTTCGTGTCATGATCTGTTATCCGGGTCATGTTTGGTAATGTTTCTGTTTTAGTCTGTTTCCCGGGTGCACCCTCTTTCCCTGCTTTCTGTTGGTTTCCATTCCATTCCTCATCTGTCTTAGTTTAGCAATTAGTGTTCCCACCAGGTGTTTTGGTTAATCACTCCCCTTTATAGTTTCCTGTCACCCAGCAATAGTTGCTGGGTCAATGTTTGCTATAGGCAGCATTTACGTTCTCCTGTTTATTCCTCCTCGCTGTAGTAATTTGGTACACGCTAGCATTCCTCGTTTTTCACCCTTGGTGACATTTTGTGTTTTGTTTATCTCCACGCTTGCTAGCGTCCTCTGTTTGTATTTTTGATCCTGCCTTAAAATAATTCAAAACCTTAATCTTACCTGCACGCCACTCCTGCTTGTCTTCTGCCTCGGAGGGAACGCTACCAGCGCAGCCATGCGCCCCCCCCCCAAGACGTAACAAAATATTGTTTTTCATGAACTGTGTACTTGTATTGTTTGTCTGGGTGGAGGTCCTGCTTTGGAAATAATTTGTACCCCTTTCAGACATTGCATTTAGTTCCCATTAAAACATTCACATGTTGCACAATGAGATGTAAACAGGGGATCATGTGTACATTCCTGCAACTTCCTGTTTGTAGAAAATATATTTTTATTAGTATTTATTTAATATACTAACAGCATTTCATGATTAATATTTATAAATGAAGATTCCTAATAACATCAGACGTGTACACTGTGGCTAGACCAGCAGCACACCTGTCCCAAACCTGACTAAATAACAAGTTCAATCTCCATCCATCCATCCATTTTTTACCGCTTGTCCCTTTCGGGGTCGCGGGGGGTGCTGGAGCCTATCTCAGCTGCATTCAAGGGGAAGGCGGTGTACACCCTGGACAAGTCCCCACCTCATCGAAGGGCCAACACAGACAGACAGACAACATTCTCTTATTATTATAATCAAATGACAGCAGTCATTTCCATTTCTAATATAAGTGTTTAGGCCAACTTACAATGACAATAACAACAAATATTGTTTTTCGTGAACTGTGTACTTGTATTGTTTGTCTGGGTGGAGGTCCTGCTTTGGAAATAGTTTGTACCCCTTTCAGACATTGCATTTAGTTCCCATTAAAACATTCACATGTTGCACAATGAGATGTAAGCAGGGGATCATGTGTACATTCCTGCAACTTCCTATTTGTAGAAAATATATTTTTATTAGTATTTATTTAATATACTAACAGCATTTCATGATTAATATTTATAAATGAAGATTCCTAATAAATGACACTAGAATAAGCACACATTTGATTGGTAAATCATAGTGTAACCACCTGGAATGACACTTTATGTGTGGTGTTGGAGTTGTCCGACTTTTTGTGTGGCTGTAAACGCATCACTGGCTAAGTGCCATATGTGCATGTGTTGGCGCAAGTGAGAAAGAGCGAGCGGCTGCTGTTGATATAACAAAGTTGCTTTTGGTCTGGTTTGTACTGCAGAAAATGACCACTTTTGCTAGATATCATTTTTTTTACTAATGTTTTGGTGATGTGTTTATGGCCGACAATAAAGAGTTTTGCTCAGTAAAGTGATGGATGGAATTCATGTTCTCAAAGCGTCTCGACAGACGTTACAATATTTGAACAATGATGACAAAAACTGTTTTCTCTGTCGTGTCCGTGTGTTGAAAATTGTTATGCGCTTATTTTTTTTATTTGATTTTGTGCACGTGAAAGAAGTCAATCTAAACATTTCTTAAATTTGGTAGCCACCAAACAAAATGACACGACGAGGCAAATTTGTCAGGCAGGCCCCACTTTGGGCGATCCTACCCTGTACCCTGCTCAGTGGCCTAGTGGTTAGAGTGTCCACTTTTGGGAACTGAGGAGACACATTTTTGAAGCTTCTCAGGTGGAATTCTTTCCCATTCTTGCTTGATGTACAGCTTGAGTTGTTCAACAGTCCGGGGGTCTCCGTTGTGGCTTCATATTGCGCCACACATTTTCAATGGGAGACAGGTCTGGAATCATCATCGGCGGTCACTCGAACAAGTACGACGATCCTCCTGGTAGGGGGGTATCCCTTTATGGAGGATGCCTGTGTGTGACTTAGTTTAACGTGGGGGAACTGGTGCACAGACAGTCACCACACGATCCTTGACAGAATCGGGTCAGGGTCCAGTGGCATGGAGTCCAAGACGACTGGGGGAGCCTTTTCTGCTGCAGCCTTCTTCCGCCATTGCAGCCGTTGTGGTCATACTTGCCAACCCTCCCGAATTTTCCGGGAGACTCCCGAAATTCAGCGCCTCTCCCGAAAAACCTCCCGGGACAAATATTCTCCCGAAAATCTCCCGATTTTCAGCCGGAGCTGGAGGGGGCGTGGCCTCCATGCGGACCTGAGTGAGGACAGCCTTTTTTCACGACGGGAGGACAACAGGGTGACAAGAACTAAATCATCCAGACTAGAGATACATTGTATTATTATGTTTATCTTACCTAAAAATAAATAGATATTTATTCATTAAAAAAAACAAAAACACTAAATACCTTTTTACTATATTTTGCTTAAAAACATCAAAATTAATTGTATTTTAATTTTTTTTTTTTCTGACTCCTTATTACATCCAGCCATATAATTTTACATTAAAATAAACATGTTTGAAATAATTAATTTTAAATGATCATAATAATTAATTTAAAATGACCATATTTAATTATTAAAATAATTGCTTGTTTATCAACAACTTTAGCATTTTATTCATTACATTTTGAAGCTCTCAGAAGCCAAGTTATGTTATATTCCTTAATATTTTTATTTATGCAAGTTTGAAGTATCAATTATCTAAACACAGTTTTGTTTGCATATTTTCAGTATATATATATATATATATATATATATGTATATATATATATATATATATGTATGTGTGGGGAAAAAAATCACAAGACTATTTCATCTCTACAGGCCTGTTTCATGAGGGGGTTCCCTCAATCATCAGGAGATTTTAATGGGAGCATTCACATACCATGGTTTATATAGGGCACAGAGTGGGTGGGTACAGGCTGGTGTAGGGGCGTGGTGATTGGCTCATGTGTTACCTAGGAGGTGTTTCCGTCTGTGGCGGCATGCTGTTACAATTTCGCTGCGCTTGTTGAGGGATGACAGGTCTGGACGGTAAATAATAAACAGTTTCTCTTTCAAGCATAGGTTGCATCTTTTATTACCACTATTGTAAGGTGTGCTGGATGCAAGAATTTGCCATGTTATTGAATATTCAACATTATTGTCTTTGAGGTCCCAAATGTGTTTGCTGAGTTCTGTGGTATTCCGCAGGTTTTTGTTCCTGAAAGAAGCCTTGTGATTGTTCCATCTGGTTTTGAACTCTCCCTCGGTTAATCCTACATATGTGTCGGATGTGTTAATGTCCTTGCGTGTTACCTTAGATTGGTAGACAACTGATGTTTGTAAGCACCCCCCGTTGAGAGGGCAATCAGGTTTCTTTCGGCAGTTACAGCCTTTGTTGGTTTTGGAGTCGCTCTGTCCGGGGGCCGACGGCTCATTTGCAATTGTTTTGTTGTGGTTTGAGATGATTTGTCGTATATTGTTCATACAGCTGTAGCTCAATTTAATGTTGTTCTTGTTGAATACTTTTCTTAGGGTGTTGTCTTTGGGAAAGTGTTTGTCAATCAGATTGAGGAATTTGTGTCCAATGTTAGTTGAGACGTATATATATATATATATATATATATATATATATATAATTTATTTTTTTTAAATATTTTTTTTACAGCCTGGCCCCCGGCCTATTTTTTTTATTGTAATTTTTAAGAATTTATTTGAATGTGCATGAACTATTTCTGTTCAAAGTTGTTCTAAAAAGTCACATGTTAAATGTTTAAATAGTAACTGTCAGTTTAATTATGAGACACAATTGTGTCAAAGTCATGTTTTTTTTATTTCATGCTTGAAATAAGAAATGATTACTTCAAAAAAGCAGTTTTATACTTGTGAGTGTTGATGACACAGCTTTGCAACACTTGATATTCTAGTTTCAAGCATGTTTTACTCAATATAGGTCATCAAATCTCAGCAACAAGCTGTAATATCTTACTGAGATCATTTAGGACCAAAACCCTTAAAACAAGTAAAACACTCTAACATAAAATCTGCTTAGTGAGAAGAATGATCTTATCAGACGGAAAATAAGCAAATATCACCCTTGTTTGAGATATTTAATCATACTTAGATTTCACTTTTTGCAGTGGACACATAAATATCTCCTTTTATGGAGAACTGAGGAGACACATTTTTGAAGCTTCTCAGGTGGAATTCTTTCCCATTCTTGCTTGATGTACAGCTTAAGTTGTTCAACAGTCCAGGGGTCTCCGTTGTCGCTTCATATTGCGCCACACATTTTCAATGGGAGACAGGTCTGGAATCATCATCGGCGGTCACTCGAACAAGTATGACGATCCTCCTGGTAGGGGTGTATCCCTTTATGGAGGATGCCTGTGCGTGCTTAGTTTAACGTGGGGGAACTGGTGCACAGACAGTCACCACACGATCCTTGACAGAATCGGGTCAGGGTCCAGTGGCATGGAGTCCAAGACGACTGGGGGACCCTTTTCTGCTGCAGCCTTCTTCCGCCATCGCAGCCATTGTGGTAGTTCTTAAATCTACCGTCTTCCGCCTGCTCCGCCGTTGAGGTCTTCACCGTATCCCTGGCTGGGGGGCAGTCAGGTACTAGGCCTTTGCCAAGGGCCACCTGGGGTAACAGTAGTAAAGGGGTTAACCTCCTAGTGCCCCAAGACCCCACTGCCGGATGCACTTTAACGTCATGCCCAGGACACACAGGTCTGGACTACAGCTAGGCCAGTCTAGTACTCGCACTCTTTTACTATGAAGCCACGCTGTTGAAAGACATGGCTTGGCATTGTCTTGCTGAAATAAGCAGGGGCGTCCATGACAACGTTGCTTGGATGGCAAACTTACTCAGTGGCCTAGTGGTTAGAGTGTGATTGAGATTGGTAGGTCCTGACTTCAAACCCCGGCCGAGTCATACCAAAGACTATAAAAATGGGACCCATTGCCTCCCTGCTTGGCACTCAGCATCACGGGTTGGAATTAGGGATGTCCCGATCCGATATTTGGATCGGATCGGCTGCCGATATTTGCCAAAAATTGCATATCGGCAAGGCATGGGAAAATGCCGATCCAGATCCAGTTTTTTTTTTTAAATCCGGTCCGTGTTTTCCAACGCACCGATTTGAATAATACATTCCACTTTTCTGCTGCTCCGTAATTTCCGTTCCGCATTTTCCAGCACACCTTCAACACATCCACAATTCTCACGCAGTTGCTTTTAGCTGCTGGCATTACACGACAGGCTCTTCTCACTCTTTCCTGTGTCTCCCTCTCACAGACAGCGAGCGCACCTTCTAACACACGTCACATACTGTCACGTCATACGTCACATACGTATACGCCCTCTCCCAGCAGAGAGCGAGGTAGCGGCATGGCTAACGCTAGCTGTGATGCTAGCGCAGCCGCTAAGGTGCGCGCCTGCTCAAGCGTCCTCTGCGCACGGCAAATCTATGCCACGCACAAAATCAAATAAAAAAATAAGCGCATAACAATTTTCGACACACGGACACGACAGAGACAACAGTTTTCGTCATCATTGTTCAAATATTGTGACGTTTGTCGAGACGCTTATCTCCATTCGGTGCCACACGTCCACACCATCAAAATGCTGAGGCAAAAATTTCCACATCAACACCGTATGAAAAAATTAGTGATTTTTTTAGTTGTGATTTCCTTCTCTGCATGAAAGTTTAAAAGTAGCATATATTAATGCAGTATGAAGAAGAATGTTTTAATGTAGACATGCAAGCCTTGAAAGAAAATGTTGAAAATCAAGACTACATTTCCTGCAAATGGGTGCATTTCTACCCTATATTTTAACTTTAGATTTATTCTCATATCAAACTCTTTTGGCTGTCTTTTTAACACTTACATCCGGCGCCCCCCTCCACACCCTGGATTATAAATAATGTAAATAATTCAATGTGATTATCTTGTGTGATGACTGTATTATGATGATAGTATATATCTGATAGTATATATCTGTATCATGAATCAATTTAAGTGGACCCCGACTTAAACAAGTTGAAAAACTTATTGGGGTGTTACCATTTAGTGGTCAATTGTACGGAATATGTACTTCACTGTGCAACCTACTAATAAAAGTCTCAATCAATCAATCAAAACACATAGAATCATCATACTGCTGTGATTATATGCATCAAGTGTTCATTCAAGGCTAAGGCAAAATATCGAGATATATATTGTGTATCGCAATATGGCCTTAAAATATCGCAATATTAAAAAAAGGCCATATCGCCCAGCCCTAGTTCAATGATGCCATTTCTGTTTGTCATGTATAATTTTGTCTATTTTGTGTTTATCCTTGAATAAACAGGTCAGTTTCTTGTTACCAACCATTGTGTATTATTCAAACTCCCCTAATTCAGCTGGCTAGTTGTTATCAAGAACAGTGTGGTTTTCGTCCTGGTCGTGGAACTGTGGACCAGCTCTATACTCTCGGCAGGGTCCTTGAGGGTGCATGGGAGTTTGCCCAACCAGTCTACATGTGCTTTGTGGACTTGGAGAAGGCATTCGACCGTGTACCCCGGGAAGTCCTGTGGGGAGTGCTCAGAGAGTATGGGGTAACGGACTGTCTGATTGTGGCAGTTCGCTCCCTGTATGATCAGTGTCAGAGCTTGGTCCGCATTGCCGGCAGTAAGTCGGACACGTTTCCAGTGAGGGTTGGACTCCGCCAAGGCTGCCCTTTGTCACCGATTCTGTTCATAACCTTTATGGACAGAATTTCTAGACGCAGTCAGGGCGTTGAGGGGATCTGGTTTGGTGGCTGCAGGATTAGGTCTCTGCTATTTGCAGATGATGTGGTCCTGATGGCTTCCTCTGGCCAAGATCTTCAGCTCTCGCTGGATCGGTTCGCAGCCGAGTGTGAAGCGACTGGTATGGGAATCAGCACCTCCAAGTCCGAGTCCATGGTTCTCTCCCGGAAAAGGGTGGAATGCCATCTCCGGGTTGGGGAGGAGATCTTGCCCCAAGTGGAGGAGTTCAAGTACCTCGGAGTCTTGTTCACGAGTGAGGGAAGAGTGGATCGTGAGATCGACAGGCGGATCGGTGCGGCGTCTTCAGTAATGCGGACGCTGTATCGATCCGTTGTGGTGAAGAAGGAGCTGAGCCGGAAGGCAAAGCTCTCGATTTACCGGTCGATCTACGTTCCCATCCTCACCTATGGTCATGAGCTTTGGGTCATGACCGAAAGGACAAGATCACGGGTACAAGCGGCCGAAATGAGTTTTCTCCGCCGAGTGGCGGGGCTCTCCCTTAGAGATAGGGTGAGAAGCTCTGTCATTCGGGGGGAGCTCAAAGTAAAGCCGCTGCTCCTCCACATCGAGAGGAGCCAGATGAGGTGGTTCGGGCATCTGGTCAGGATGCCACCCGAACGCCTCCCTAGGAAGGTGTTTCGGGCACGTCCGACCGGTAGGAGGCCACGGGGAAGACCCAGGACACGCTGGGAAGACTATCTCTCCCGGCTGGCCTGGGAACGCCTCGGGATCCCCCGGGAGGAGCTGGACGAAGTGGCTGGGGAGAGGGAAGTCTGGGCTTCCCTGCTTAAGCTGCTGCCCCCGCGACCCGACCTCGGATAAGCGGAAGAAGATGGATGGATGGATGGATAGTTGTTATCAAGAGTACTTGTCATGTCTGTATTATCATGTTTTGTTTTAAGTCATGTTTTGTTTAGTTTCTGTCTTTTCACTCCCTTGTCTGGTCACCATAGCAACCATTAGTTTTCACCTGTCACGTCACGCACCTGTTTCACGTTTTGAGTCACGCACCTGCTTTCACTAATTATGTCCATAGTATTTAAGTTAATACATTTTCTGTTGTTCGGCCTGACGACATCCCCGCATTTATGCCCCCTGTCACACTCTGTCCTCCGCTGCGCACTTCATGTCCATGCCAAGTAAGTTTTGTTTCGATTCATGCCACAGTTAGTGTTTTGTTTATTTGTTCATAGTTTTTTTGCCCCCGTGCAAGTCTTTTGTTTTCATTAGTCAAGTTTGTACATCCGCCTTGAGCGCGCCTTTTGTTCGTTTGAGTGTTATTATTAAATTATGTATTTACCTTCATGCCGTGACCAGTCCAATTCACTTGCACCTCGGGAGAACAAACCACACCATAGTCCAAGTTATGACAGTACTAAAACCCTTTTCAACATGATTCTGACAACTAAGTAGGCTAAATAACTTTAAACTTTAATACATGCTCGGATAGGCCAGTATCGGTCAGTATCGGTATCGGTCAGTATCGGTATCGGATCGGAAATGCAAAAAACAATATCGGTATCGGATCGGAAGTGCAAAAAACCTGGATCGGGACATCCCTAGTTGGAATTGGGGGTTAAATCACCAAAATGATTCCCGGGCACAGCCACCGCTGCTGCTCACTGCTCCCCTCACCTCCTAGGGGTTGGAACAAGGGGATGGGTCAAATGCAGAGGGTAATTTCACCACTATCAGTGACTATCAGAATCAGAATCAGAATCAGAATCAGCTTTATTGTCATTACGCAAGGTAACGAGATTGAGGCCATTCCATACAGTGCGATGTGTGCATGCTAGAAAAACAATGTGCAAATATATAAAAATATAAAAAATGTAGAAGTGCAATGAATATGGTGTGAAATTAATATATACATGAAAAAAAACAAAACAAAAACAGGGTGGTTGGTGGAATGGGTTATTGCACCGAAGAGAAGGCAGTTATGAGGGACAATGGGGCAGTCCGTTCAGGATGGTTATGGCCCTGGGGAAGAAGCTATCAGTGGTACTTTAACTTTAACTTATGTTATTCATAAAACGGTCTTCTTAATGCAATGTTTTCCCACGGAAAGGATCCCAGCCGAGCCACTCGGGGCACAAATGGGGGGGGGACACAAATGGGGGGGACGCAAAGTCCACTCTCACTCTTCATTTTCTGCGCTTTGAGCACATTTTTGAGGCGTGAGGAAGGACGGCGGCCTCCTCCAGTCATCTTTGATGTGCTTGCAGTGAGCGCTGCGCCTCTGTAGAGGGCGGCCTTCTGAAAGCGTTGGTTCACCCTTGCATCACGAAGCAGGTGCAGCCATCATAGATGATATCATCCGCTTCCTTTTTGATGTGTCTTGCGAGCTTCTCGGGGGCGGGGGGGGGGGGGGGCCCTGTATCGCCCCCTGTCGTCATCTGGATTGAGGAGTGCAGAGATGTGAAAGCGACGGAGGGCCCGTGAAGGGCGGCTGTTCAGCGTACTGATCAGAACACAAGTGGGCAGCGGTCACAGCCTGTGAAATGAATAGATGTGCGGCGGGAGAATAAATGAGTTTCTGATTCATTTCCTCTGTCAGATGAGAGCAGAACAAATGCTGAGAGCTTCAGAGAGAGAGAGAGAGATGATGGGGGGAGGGTGGTCTCTCTTCCTGCACGTGCCCTTTCCCCTGGTCCTCTTGCTTTTCATGAGGTTGGATCCAAATCCCCGCAAGACCAGCACGCATACGTGCAACGGAAAAACACACAAACGCACGTGACAAGGCTCCCGCAGCAAAGTGATGCAGGGAAAATATGTAAAGATGTGATTCAGCGCTACTCCATTCTCACATCATCCGCCATACAAAACCACCACGGGAACAAAAAAACAAGTTCTCTGATAGGAACACGAGAAGCATGATGAGCAGATTTGCACTTCCCGGGCGTTACGTAACACTTCTCGTTCTTGGTTGCGTTGGAGAAGTGGCCCACTTTTTAGGAGGAGTCCCTAATTTATTTGTCCGTGTGGCCAAGGCCCCGTGGAGAAAGAGAGTTTCCATTGAAGCCTTTGGGTGGGGCTCCGGGAGCCTTCAGGTAACCGTTACATAAAAGCATGGTGCATTCAATGGCCTGTGTGGAGGGAGAGTGTGACCAGCGCGCCTGCAGGAGCAAAGGTCACCGCCTCTGTCCATGGCTGCTGAAGACAGAGCACCGTCAGACGGGGGCGTGGCAGTGCTGGCGGTGTCACGCCAAATTTCTTCCCCCTACAAAAACCTTCCCACGCCCCCAATTTACTTCCGGGGTCATTTCCTCTTACGTCATTGACAGCGATCGATAACACTTCGGCTTTGACTGCCCGTCGCTGGAAGGATACTTGTTTTGTTTTTTTTAAATTTATAATATAGCGTTAACAAAACGTCTGTATTAGAGATGCGCGGTTTGCGGACACAACCGCGGAGTCCGCGGATTATCCGCGGGTCGTGCGGTTGAAATAAAAAAAAATTAGATTTTATCCGCGGGTCGGGTCGGGCGGTTGAAATAAAAAAAAATTAGATTTTACATAGATTCAGGCATTTGGCAGTTAAACCAATTAGGAAATATATATACATAGTTAAATGTTGTTACCCACATACGAAAAACGAGCAGGCACCTGTGGGCGGCATGGCGTAGTGGGTAGAGCAACCGTGCCAGAAACCTGAGGGTTGCAGGTTTGCTCCCCGCCTCTTACCATCCAAAAATCTCTGCCATTGTGTCTTTGGGCGGGACACTTCACCCTTTGCCCCCGGTGCCACTCACACCGGTGAATTGAATGATGAATGATAGGTGGTGGTCGGAGGGGTCGTTGGCGCAAATTGCAGCCACGCTTCAGTCAGTCTACCCCAGGGCAGCTGTGGCTATGAAAGTAGCTTACCACCACCAGGTGTGAATGATTGATGGGTTCTACATGTAAAGCGACTTTGGGTACTTAGAAAAGCGCTATATAAATCCCAGTTATTATTATTATTACCTGCAGCATGCCACAACAGAAGAAGAAAAAAAAAAGATGGCAACGCCGGCAGCAAACGTGGTACGCGACAAACTAAAAAAGGGAATACTAAAGACCAGGGGGGAAAAAAGGCCAGAAAAGTTCAGCGTGGACTCGTTTTTATGAGGTTGTAAATCAGGATGATAGTAATGCTGGCTACGTGATTTGCAAGAGCTGCGACGCTGTTTATGTCTACGACAGTCACAAAACGGGGACATCTAACATGGTGCATCACATTTGTGCAAAACCCCGAACCTCCAAAAACACCCTGAGCATGAGCAGTTTCGTCCGCCGTGATCCCAGAAGAGTGCCACAGGATGTTAAAACAAGACTTACAGATGCATGTGTGAACTATATTAGATATATAACAACGGGCGGGTGGCGGATGGCGGGCGGGTGCGGTTTTGATTAAATGTTAGTTCGGGTGGATGGCGGATGGTTGACGACTTTTGTGATGCGGTTGCGGATGAAATAATTGCCTATCCGCGCATCTCTAGTCTGTATTAATCGGACAAATTAACTTGAGGATATTCCTGACTGCACATTTGACGGAGAATTAAACGATTTTTGATTCGTTTTCCACGGACACAAGTTCCCAGCAGCGGCCCTAACACTCCGCCTGAATAAGGCATTAATAAGTACTTAATAATGACTAGTTAAGAGCCAATATGTTACTAATTTGCATGTTAATAAGCAACTAATTAATGGTGAATATGTTCCCCATACTAAAGTGTTACCATGCTTTATTACTGGTGCACAAAATGAAGCGTGCATGAACATCACCTTGTTCAAACAACAAAACCAACACAGTGCATAAACCCACAACAAATTACACACCTGCAAAACAAATACGCCGATAGGGAGAAATTTTTATTTACACGATGAGTCGGGTGTGTCTTGACCTCCGCCGAACCCCTGAGCCCGACTCACCGAACCCCTAGGGTTCCATCGAACCCAGGTTAAGAACCACTGATATATATATATATATATATACATATATATATATATATATATATATATATATATATATATATATATATATATATATATATATATATATATATATATATATATACCAGTGACGTGCGGTGAGGTTGATGGCTGGTGAGGCACTGACTTCATCACAGTCAGATTTACAAACATATGAACCCTAAAGAGTATCTTATTCACCATTTGATTGGCAGCAGTTAACGGGTTATGTTTAAAAGCTCATACCAGCATTCTTCCCTGCTTGGCACTCAGCATCAAGGCTTGGAATTGGGGGTTAAATCACCAAAAATGATTCCCGGGCGCGGCGCCGCTTCTGCCCACTGCTCCCCTCACCTCCCAGGGGGTGATCAAGGGGATGGGTCAAATACAGACGACAAATTTCATTACACCTAGTGTGTGTGTGACAATCATTGGTACTTTAACTTAACTTTAACTTTACACATACAAACTGTAGCACACAAAAAAGCACATTTAAAAAAAAAAAACGTTATTATGATCTTACCTTTACTTATAAATTAAGTCCATGCGCCACAACTAAAGCCCTCACTTAAACTTTCCACGTGCAAGATTGAATCTATTTAAAAAAGTGTAACCGAGGGTTTATAAATGTCGCCTATACTGTATGAAACTACAAAATAACAAACACGGAGGCTCCAGTTTACACGAGGACCACTTTATTTACCTTCTTTCAAAAACTTCCACTCCACTCCCTGTCATCACTTCCGCTCTTAGCGCCTTCAAAATAAGAGCTCAAGGTATATACTGTACAACAGCGCATAACAGGAACTTAACATCACAAAGAGGAAAGCCCATGAAAATAGGTTACAAAAGTTATTTAATAAGAAGCCAAAAAGTGCAAAAACAATAATGTTCGTGTTGGAGGAGTTGTGAATTAGATACACCTGCAGTCTGCAGGTGTACCTAATGTTTTGGCCCTGCAGTCATTCACAACTCCTCCAACATGAACATTATTGTTTTTGCACTTTTTGGCTTCTTATGAAATAACCTTTTTAAATAGATTCAATCTTGCACGTGGAAAGTTTAAGTGTGGGCTTTAGTTGATATAACAATTCTACGGCGGGGGTGCAGGAGGCGAGCCTCAGCCAGTGCGTCTTTTGCAGCCGTTTTATGATCGCTCAGCACAAGAAATACGTTACACATATACAGTTGTTGACAAAATACACTGTACATTATATACCTCAGCTAACTAAACTATGGAAATGTATAATATAATTCATATAGCAACACAGTCTCACTGCATAGCAGGCCAGCAGTTAGCCGAGTCCGGAATCCATATTGAGGCACTGAGTGACGTGCCTCAACTGGCTGCTGTTCACCGCGCCGTCTCTTCTCAGTTTTTGAATGGCAAATGTGAAAATTCAGCGATTTTGAATAAAAAATAATCTAAAACTGGTGAAGTTAAATGGAAAATAACTTTATAGTATAATTTAATTAATTTGTTTTTCTTTTTACATTTTTTTTCTTTCCATAATGGCAGGTGAGGCCCCGCCTCACCTGCCATTATGCGTTGACCCTGGATCTCAGGAAACAGAGTGGACCGACACCAGCAGATGACATGGCACCCCAAACCATCACCCAACCATGCAAATTTTGCATTTCCTTTGGAAATCGAGGTCCCAGAGTCTGGAGGAAGACAGGAGAGGCACAGGATCCACGTTGCCTGAAGTCTAGTGTAAAGTTTCCACCATCAGTGATGGTTTGGGGTGCCATGTCATCTGCTGGTGTCGGTCCACTCTGTTTCCTGAGATCCAGGGTCAACGCAGCCGTCTACCAGCAAGTTTTAGAGCACTTCATGCTTCCTGCTGCTGACCTGCTCTATGGAGATGGAGATTTCAAGTTCCAACAGGACTTGGCGCCTGCACACAGCGCAAAATCTACCCGTGCCTGGTTTACGGACCATGGTATTTCTGTTCTAAATTGGCCCGCCAACTCCCCTGACCTTAGCCCCATAGAAAATCTGTGGGGTATTGTGAAAATGAAGATGCAGAATGCCAGACCCAAAAACGCCGAAGAGTTGAAGGCCACTATCAGAGCAACCTGGGCTCTCATAACACCTGAGCAGTGCCAGAAACTCATCGACTCCATGCCACGCCGCATTAACGCAGTAATTGAGGCAAAAGGAGCTCCAACCAAGTATTGAGTATTGTACATGCTCATATTTTTCATTTTCATACTTTTCAGTTGGCCAACATTTCTAAAAATCCCTTTTTTGTATTAGCCTTAAGTAATATTCTAATTTTGTGACACACGGAATTTTGGATTTTCATTTGTTGCCACTTCAAATCATCAAAATGAAATGAAATAAACATTTGAATGCATCAGTCTGTGTGCAATGAATAAATATAATGTACAAGTTACACCTTTTGAATGCAATTACTGAAATAAATCAAGTTTTTCAAAATATTCTAATTTACTGGCTTTTACCTGTAGTTGTCCGGCTGGAAATCGGGATATTTTCGGGAGAATGGTTGTCCAGGGAGATTTTCGAGAGATGCACTGAAATTCGGGAGTCTCCCGGAAAATTCGGGAGGGTTGGCAAGTATGTCCTTATGTTTCTGGCTAAAGTCATAAAGACATTACTATCCATTTTATTCAATGTTTTTTTATATGCTGCTTCGGCACACGTGGCCACAAAGGATGGAAGTTACTTCCCAACTAGAAAGGGCAAATGTAGGCCAGGTTAGCGTATTCAGCATTCTGGAAGTAGATGCTTCCTGACTCGTGTTGGGGTTAAGCCGTCCCATCCGTCAACGCGGTGCCAATTTGCTCATGAATATTAGTGACCGGTCGCCGTTCCTGATCCCATCAGGCTCAAAGGCCAACTGACATGTCCGCTGCATGATACAATACACCTGCGGAATACAATAATGATCCGTTCATTTTCTGGCCATGATGTTAAACAATGGGAAATCTCTTAATCCGAGATCCCAAATCCCCTGAAAATCAACGACATGACACTGAGCTGTCAGTGTTTATACAAACCTTAACACGGCTGAGATCTTCCAGTACGGCATTTGACCAAAATGTTGACTCACGAAACCGCCATGCTGCATCAAGTCACTTGAGACCTTGGAATTTCAACCATTAAAGAATGAATTCTGTCTTTTTCTTTGGCTTTTGTGTGACACCAGCCTCAACCAGGGGACCAATATACCTGAATAAAAATATAAAAACAACTCTTGCGTTTTTACTCACATTTTCCTTTAGTTGAACTCAAAGATCTCAAACTTTTCCTACATACACAAAAGACCTATTCCTCTCAAATATTGTCACACAAATCTGTGTCAGTGAGCATTTCTTCTTTGTCAAGCTAATCCAGCGTTTCTCAAAGTGTGGGGCGCGCCCCACTGGTGGGGAATAGAGACATGACAGGAAGGGGAGGAAATTTCACTTTAATTTTTTTTTTTTAATATTATATTCTTAGATTATTTTTTTTACTAAGCTTTCATTTTCTATACACACTGTAAATCACTTTGTGATTCTGTCTGTGAAATCCGCTATATAAATAAATGGAAATTACCGGTACTTATTTTTACTGTAGGCTTTATATTTCTCGGTACGAGCGAAAGTTTGACAGACATAGCAACAGTAACTAATGGGGGCGGGGCTAAACGGAACAAACTTTCGCGCGGATGGGTAGCAGGCTAATGTGTGGATCACAATTACACAAATATATACATTTGTGACTCGCACCTCAAAGGTCGTCGAGCCAGAGCCAGCGCCTGCAGAGAAACAAAAATGTGACGGGCACACACTATGTCATTCACCGGGAAGCACTCGCGTCAAGGCAGCTCAGCCCCGAACTCAATGAGGTTTTAACAGATGTTGTGAGCGCGGTAAATTTGATCAAAACACGACCACTGAAAGTGCGACTGTTCTCTGCACTGTGTGAGGAAATGGGAGCTGGTCATACAGCCGTGCTGTTTCACAGTGAAGCAAGGTGGCTCTCCTGGGGGAAAGTGCTGTCACTTGCCCTGTCTTGCCAAATGGATAGCTCCTCCTTTTTTTTTGCAAAGATTGCAAAGTGGCACTTTTTTTGTATTTATTATTGAACTTGATGCAAGTTATTTGATTTATTATTGAACTTGATGCAAGTTATAACACTTTTTTTGATTTATTATTGAACTTGATGCAAGTTATAACACTTTTTTTGATTTATTATTGAACGTGATGCAAGTTATAACACTTTTTTTGATTTATTATTGAACTTGATGCAAGTTATAACACTTTTTTTGATTTATTATTGAACGTGATGCAAGTTATAACACTTTTTTTGATTTATTATTGAACTTGATGCAAGTTATAACACTTTTTTTGATTAATTATTGAACTTGATGCAAGTTATAACACTTATTTGATTTATTATTGAACTTGATGCAAGTTATAACACTTTTTTTGATTTATTATTGAACGTGATGCAAGTTATAACACTTTTTTTGATTTATTATTGAACTTGATGCAAGTTATAACACTTTTGTTTTATTTATTATTGAACTTGATGGAAGTTATTTTATTTATTATTGAACTTGATGCAAGTTGTACCACAGCTGCACAGTTATTTTATTTATCATTGAACTTGATGTTATTTTATGTTATTGAGTTTGAATGTATACAATTTGATGTTCAATAAATTTGAAAATGTTAAAGCTTGGCATTAGCGCTCTGTTGGGGGGATGGGGGCAGGTGGGGCTTGAAAACTCCCCCTTGTCCAAAGTGGGGGGTGACAAAAAAAGTTTGAGAACCACTGAGCTAATCCATCTCACCTCACATGTGTGGCATGTCAAGGTGCTGATTAAACAGCATGATTATTGCACAGGTGTGCCTTTGGCTGCCCACGGTAAAAGGCCACATTGAAATGTGTGGTTTTATCACACGGCACAATGCCACAGTTGCCGCAAGTTTTGAGAGAGCGTGCAGTTGGCATGCTGACTGCAGGAATGTCCGCCAGAGCTGTTGCCCATGAATTAAATGTTTCAGAGAATTTGGCAGTACATCCAACCGGCCTCACAACCGCAGTGTGTGAAACCACACCAGCCCAGGACCTCCACACCCAGCAGGTGCACCTCCCTGATCGTCTGAGACCAGCCAACCGGACAGCTGCTGCAACAATCGGTTTGCATAACCAAATAATTTCTCCACAAACTGTGATAAACCGTCTCAGGTAAGCTATCTATGGTTATGGTTAAATTTATTTCGAACATGTAAACAGATACAATTTGATACATCATATAATAACGACTTATGTTCATTTCTCTTTACAAGATGTTCGAAAAGGAGTAGGAAGAAGCGAAACTTATTTAATCTTACCCCTTTTCCAAGTGTTGCGTTTGGACCAGTTGTTCCTCCCAGGGAATTCAAGTTTCTGGTCGCTCCCAAGCTCTTTACGACACTTAAAGCTGAGTAAAAGAACCACCAGAGACAGAATAGGTATTTTGTAATATATTTGCAAAGCTTTGTAAATATCATGAGACCAGTCCAGCATAGAACATTCAATCGCGCAGCTAAGATGGTCCAATCTCAAAAATGGCAACCTTCTCTTTTATAAAGTCTCTCCCCCTCCCACCCTCGTTGTCTTGTCTTTCCAGCCTAAACACATGCCCATTGTCCTCCGCACCTGGACATAAGAATAGATAAGAAGAAGGAGTATCTCTCTTTCTTACATTCCATATTCAAGGTTAGCACACAGTATTTGCAGACAACCAAAAGACCACAATTGGAAGAAAAACACTAGCCGTTTTGTAATATGATTATGAAATTAAAGAAGTAACACTTAAATTCGGATATATGTAAATATCTGCCTCCGACACAAGTCATAGCAATTCCTAACATATTTGTTCACTTCCTGTTCTGATCTTGGAATTGTAACAAAATGTACACGGAATAATCCAACAGTTCTCTTAATAGTTAAGCCAGTCAAGATTCACGTATGAGATGAATATCTAATTCTCACCAAAGTTCAATATGTTTATCAACATTCTTCTTCAGTGTACTTTATGAACACTTTTAAATTGGATAATATCAGTACATTGTTTGACATCTTTGCATAATCTGTTCCAAAATTGAATTCCACATACTGTAATGCTAAATGTCTTCAGTGATGTTCATGCATACAAATGTTTTAGATTAGATTTTCCTCTGAAGTTGTATGGGTAGCAGGTTATAGTTTGCTTTGTACATCATTTTAGCTGTTTGCAAATGCACCAAATCATTGAACTTCAATATTTTTGATTCAATAAATAAAGGGTTTGTACATACTTGCCAACCCTCCCGGATTTTCCGGGAGACTCCCGAAATTCAGCGCCTCTCCCGAAAACCTCCCGGGACAAATTTTCTCCCGAGAATCTCCCGAAATTCAGGCGGACTCAGGTCCTCCACAATATAAAAAAGCGTACCCGCCCAATCACGTTATAACTATAGAATGATGGAGGGCGAGTTCTTGATTTCTTATGTGGGTTTATTGTTAGGCAGTTCCATTAACGTCCTCCCAGCGTGGCAACAACACACAACAACAGCAGTCACTTTTTTGTATACCGTAAAGCAGTCCGCCTGCCGTAAACAGCAATGTTGTGACACTCTTAAACAGGAAACAGGACAATACTGCCATCTAGTGCATTTGATGAAAGCACGTTTGTGCGTGCCACACAGCAATGCATCATCAGAGAGGGTGTTCAGCATGGTTCGAAAAATAGTGACAGAGAATAGAACAAGGATGGACAATTCAACCCTTAACTCAACAATGAGTAGATGAGTGTTATGTGTGTGTATATGTGTAAATAAATGAACACTGAAATTCAAGTATTTATTTTATATATATATATATATATATATATATATATATATATATATATATATATATATATATATATATATATATATATAATAAAATAAATATATAAATATATACATATTTTTTTTAATATATATATATATATATATATATATATGTGTGTGTATATGTGTAAATAAATGAACACTGAAATTCAAGTATTTATTTTTTATATATATATATATAATAAAATAAATATATATATATATTTTTTTTTTAATATATATATATATATATATATATATATATATATATATAGCTAGAATTCACTGAACGTCAAGTATTTGTTATATATATATATATATATACATACATACATGTATATATATATATATACATACATATATATACATACATATATATATATATATATATATATATATATATATATATATATATGAAATACTTGACTTGGTGAATTCTAGCTCTAAATATACTCCTCCCCTTTTAGCCACGCCACCGTCCAACCCCGACCACGCCCCCCCACCTCCCGAAATCGGAGGTCTCAAGGTTGGCAAGTATGGGTTTCTATGTTCTCTATAACCAACATTATGTATTTTTCTAACTGACCTTTTTTGGATTACAATTAGTGAATGAAGTGTACTTTTGTAATTATTTCCCCATATTTCTACACAATAACTCAGATATGGTAACACTAGCAAGCAGTAAAGAATTATGAAGTGATTTTTGGTCCAGAATATATTTTTGCTTTGTTCGTTATATAAATATTCCCTGCCACCTTGTGTTGTATGTTTCTTTTATTTTAATTTTTTTAATTTTTTTAATGAATTTATTAATCAATCCAACAAAACAATACACAGCAATACCATAACAATGCAATCCAATTCCAAAACCAAACCCGACCCAGCAACACTCAGAACTGCAATAAACAGAGCAATTGAGGAGACACAAACATGACACGGAACAATCCAAAAGTAGTGAAACAAAAATGAATATTATCAACAACAGTATCAATATTAGTACCATTGTCAAAATATCAGTGATTAAAAATCCCTCATTGATATTATCATTAAAAACATGAATTAAAAAAAATAAAAAAGAACAATCGCATCTCATAAGCTTGACAACACACTGTGTCCAATATTTTCCACAAAGATATAATAAGTCATATTTTGGTTCATTTAATAGTTAAAACAAATTTAAGTAATGGATTCCATATTCCAATATATGACTCATTATTATCTAAACTAAATGCAGTTTTTTCTACTGATATCATCTCCATAGCTTGTGTGTAGCAGTCAGTATGAGTTGGACTATCAACATCTATCCATTTTTTAAATATTACCCTTTTTGTTATTATGCATATTGAAAGAAAAGCATTTTTACTCTTCGATGACATGTTACTAAATTGATGCAGATCCCCAAGAATACAAGTTTGCAGTGTCATTGGGATGTTTATTTTAAGGAATGTTCTTCCCGGTAAGGTCTATTCAGGTGTACTGGAGAGGAGGCTACGCCGGATAGTCGAACCTCGGATTCAGGAGGAACAGTGTGGTTTTCGTCCTGGTCGTGGAACTGTGGACCAGCTCTATACTCTCGGCAGGGTCCTTGAGGGTGCATGGGAGTTTGCCCAACCAGTCTACATGTGCTTTGTGGACTTGGAGAAGGCATTCGACCGTGTCCCTCGGGAAGTCCTGTGGGGAGTGCTCAGAGAGTATGGGGTATCGGACTGTCTGATTGTGGCGGTCCGCTCCCTGTATGATCAGTGCCAGAGCTTGGTCCGCATTGCCGGTAGTAAGTCGGACACGTTTCCAGTGAGGGTTGGACTCCGCCAAGGCTGCCCTTTGTCACCCATTCTGTTCATAACCTTTATGGACAGAATTTCTAGGCGCAGTCAAGGCGTTGAGGGGATCTGGTTTGGTGGCTGCAGGATTAGGTCTCTGCTTTTTGCAGATGATGTGGTCCTGATGGCTTCATCTGGCCAGGATCTTCAGCTCTCACTGGATCGGTTCGCAGCTGAGTGTGAAGCGACTGGGATGAGAATCAGCACCTCCAAGTCCGAGTCCATGGTTCTCGCCCGGAAAAGGGTGGAGTGCCATCTCCGGGTTGGGGAGGAGATCTTGCCCCAAGTGGAGGAGTTCAAGTACCTCGGAGTCTTGTTCACGAGTGAGGGAAGAGTGGATGGTGAGATCGACAGGCGGATCGGTGCGGCGTCTTCAGTAATGCGGACGCTGTATCGATCCGTTGTGGTGAAGAAGGAGCTGAGCCGGAAGGCAAAGCTCTCAATTTACCGGTCGATCTACGTTCCCATCCTCACCTATGGTCATGAGCTTTGGGTTATGACCGAAAGGACAAGATCACGGGTACAAGCGGCCGAAATGAGTTTCCTCCGCCGGGTGGCGGGGCTCTCCCTTAGAGATAGGGTGAGAAGCTCTGTCATCCGGGGGGAGCTCAAAGTAAAGCCGCTGCTCCTCCACATCGAGGGGAGCCAGACGAGGTGGTTCGGGCATCTGGTCAGGATGCCACCCGAACGCCTCCCTAGGGAGGTGTTTAGGGCACGTCCGACCGGTAGGAGGCCGCGGGGAAGACCCAGGACACGCTGGGAAGACTATCTCTCCCGGCTGGCCTGGGAACGCCTCGGGATCCCCCGGGAGGAGCTGGACGAAGTGGCTGGGGAGAGGGAAGTCTGGGCTTCCCTGCTTAAGCTGCTGCCCCCGCGACCCGACCTCGGATAAGCGGAAGAAGATGGATGGATGGATGGAATTTTGGTCCCAGTATTGATCCCCGGGGTACAAGATATGTTTAGTTCTCTTGACGTATTTTCACCGAGCTTCACATATTGCTTCCTGATGGTTAAATAAGCTTCTTACCCAGTTCAATACCAACCCTCTGATGCCATAGCATTCTAATTTGTTGATTAAGATAATATGATTAATTGTGTGCTTTAGTTAGATCCATAAATACTGCTGTTGCACCTTCTACTGCATTGGTTATTTCCTCTGTTATTTCCATTGATGTTGAGATGTTTGCTCTGTAGCCATATTGGTTATCCTCAAGTATTCCACTTTTGCTAATTAAATAGTCTAATCCGTTATTAAATAATTTTTCAATTATTTTAGAAAATTGTGGAAGTAAGGAAACAGGTCTGTAATTTGTACATTTGTTTGTTTACAGTCTTGTGAATTGGGACAACTTTTGCTATTTTCATTTTGTTTGGGAATTTTCCTGTTTCCTGTTTCTGTCAACGAAGATTTGCTTCAGCCTGCGACACATAGTCATTTTGATAGTAGGCTACTATAGCTAATATAGACACTTACGTCATGTGTTGTTTTCATTATAAGACTTATATAAGGTAAGATAAGATAATTGTCTCCCAAAACATTATTAGTTAATGAGGTCATTAGAGCATACTTGCCAACCCTCCCGAATTTTCCGGGAGACTCCCGAAATTCAGCGCCTCTCCCGAAAACCTCCCGGGACAAATATTATCCCGAAAATCTCCCGATTTTCAGCCGGAGCTGGAGGCCACGCCCCCTCCAGCTCCATGCGGACCTGAGTGAGGACAGCCTTTTTTCACGACGGGAGGACAACAGGGTGACAAGAACTAAATCATCCAGACTAGAGATAAATTGTATTATTATGTTTATCTTACCTAAAAATAAATATATTTATTCATTTAAAAAAAAAAAAACTAAATACATTTGTACTATATTTTGATAAAAACATCAAAATTAATTGTATTTTTATTTGTATTTTTTCTGACTCCTTATTACATCCAGGCATTAGAATTATACATTAAAATAAACATATTTGAAATCATTCATTTTAAATGATCATAATAATTCATTTAAAATGACCATATTTAATTATTAAAATAATTGCTTGTTTATCGACAACTTTAGCATTTTATTCATTACATTTTGAAGCTCTCAGAAGCCAAGTTATGTTATATTCCTTAATATTTATTTATGCAAGTTTGAAGTATCAATTATCTAAACACAGTTTTGTTTGCATATTTTCAGGATGTAGATATATATATATATATATATATATATATATATATATATATACATATACATATATATATATATATATATATATATATACATATATATGTATATATATATATATATATATATATATATACATATATATATATATATGTATATATATATATATATACATATATGTATATATATGTATATATATATATATATATCTCTACATCCTGAAAATATGCAAACAAAACTGTGTTTAGATAATTGATACTTCAAACTTGCATATATGTATATATATATATATATATATATATCTCTACATCCTGAAAATATGCAAACAAAACTGTGTTTAGATAATTGATACTTCAAACTTGCATATATGTATGTATATATATATATATATATATATATATATATATATATATATATATATATACATGCATATATATATATATGTATATGTATGTATATATATATATATATATATATGTGTACATATATGTATATATATATATATATATATATATATATATATATATATATATATATATATATATATATATATATATATATATATATCTACATCCTGAAAATATGCAAACAAAACTGTGTTTAGATAATTGATACTTCAAACTTGCATAAATAAATATTAAGGAATATAACATAACTTGGCTTCTGAGAGTTTCAAAATGTAATGAATAAAATGCTAAAGTTGTTGATAAACAAGCAATTATTTTAATAATTAAATATGGTCATTTTAAATGAATTATTATGATAATTTAAAATTAATTATTTCAAATATGTTTATTTTAATGTATAATTCTAATATAAATATATATATATATATATATATATATATATATATATGTATGAAATACTTGACTTGGTGAATTCTAGCTGTCAATATACTCCTCCCCTCTTAACCACGCCCTCAACCACGCCCTGCCCCACCCCCGACCACGCCTCCGCCCCCCACCTCCTGAAATCGGAGGTCTCAAGGTTGGCAAGCATGCATTAGAGACAACAATCTTAACGTCATTGGTCTCAGCGAAACCTGGCTCAAACCAGACGATTTTTTTTGGCGCTGAATGAGGCATCTCCTCCTAACTATACGAATGCGCATATTGCCCGTCCCCTTAAAAGGGGTGGGGGGGTCACACTAATATACAATGAAAACCTTAACCTTACCCCCAACCTACACTTTGAACAGTATCAATTGGAGAAAAATAGATAGGTGTTGCTGTATGTGTATATACTCAGTATTCTCTACTGTATAACAAGGCATCTCTGCGATGGTGAAGATGAATCCATTTGGTGGGTGATGATTGTAACAGATTGATATCCGTTGACAGACAATAGCAGAAAAACGCTCATTCCACCATTCCAGGCGTGTACCTGGCTCTCTCCATGGTGTCCTTGGCCAAGTAGACGTACCAGTAGACGAGGTTGAAGAGTGCAAAGGTCAGGGGGAAGAGAATGCGGGCGTACTTATCGATGGGGCTGGTCCCCGCCAGCTGTGGAATCTGAGGAAAAGCTGAGCCCTGCTGAAGGAATATCGGCAGTGGCGGAGCCTCTGCTGGCTCACTGGGACACATTGAGTGGTTTCTCCTCTTCAGGCCCTCTTGAGGGCCGGTGGTGGACTGCTGAGAGGCAAGGGGGGAACAAAATGATGTTAGCGTTTATCCAGCCAGCCGGCCAGTGTGTGCACAGAGTGCAGAGTTAGTGGTGTCACGTACACGAGGATGAGAATATTGTTTGCTCCCACAGGAGCTTTCTCCCAGTAGCATTCCAACAGCCGTGTAGAACACAGCAGGGCCATCTGATGGAAGCCCATAGGATGTTAGCAGATTATCCAGGGAGGAGTGCTGGAGTTCTTCTCTCACTCGGGCTATTTTTAAAGCACGTGAGACACATCCCAAGAGGACGCCATGGTGGCTTAGTGTATTAGCATGAAGCCTATAGCCACTGATGAGAGCGCTACAATGGAACATATTATTATTTCATGTGCTCGGAATGGGAATACATGGAAGAAGTGGGAGGTGATTATGGAAGTTGAAAATGCATTTTTTTTTTTTTACTCCTTTTCTGAAGCACGGCCTGTTTTCTTTGAAGCTTCCTGATCATCATTGACAGCCGAGGACAGCCGATGGCCCCCATTGGTAGCGACTATGTTAATGCAGATGAATATCTGAGGGCGTATGTTGTTTTCACAAATGATTAGGACTAGAGATGTCCGATAATGACAGTGACACCCCATGGTCATTTTTCCAAGTACAAACCCCTTTTCCATATGAGTTGGGAAATTCCATCCATCCATCCATCTTCTTCCGCTTATCCGAGGTCGGGTCGCGGGGGCAGCAGCCTAAGCAGGGAAGCCCAGACTTCCCTCTCCCCAGCCACTTCGTCCAGCTCTTCCCGGGGGATCCCGAGGCGTTCCCAGGCCAGCCGGGAGACATAGTCTTCCCAACGTGTCCTGGGTCTTCCCCGTGGCCTCCTACCGGTCGGACGTGCCCTAAACACCTCCCGAGGGAGGCGATCGGGTGGCATCCTGACCAGATGCCCGAACCACCTCATCTGGCTCCTCTCCATGTGGAGGAGCAGCGGCTTTACTTTGAGCTCCCCCCGGATGACAGAGCTTCTCACCCTATCTCTAAGGGAGAGCCCTGCCACCCGGCGGAGGAAACTCATTTCGGCCGCTTGTACCCGTGATCTTGTCCTTTCGGTCATAACCCAAAGCTCATGACCATAGGTGAGGATGGGAACGTAGATCGACCGGTAAATTGAGAGCTTTGCCTTCCGGCTCAGCTCCTTCTTCACCACAACGGATCGATACAGCGTCCACATTACTGAAGACGCCGCACCGATCCGCCTGTCGATCTCACCATCCACTCTTCCCTCACTCGTGAACAAGACTCCGAGGTACTTGAACTCCTCCACTTGGGTCAGGGTCTCCTCCCCAACCCGAAGATGGCATTCCACCCTTTTCCAGGCGAGAACCATGGAATCGGACTTGGAGGTGCTGATTCTCATCCCAGTCGCTTCACACTCGGCTGCGAACCGATCCAGCAAGAGCTGAAGATCCTGGCCAGATGAAGCCATCAGGACCACATCATCTGCAAAAAGCAGAGACCTAATCCTGCAGCCACCAAACCAGATCCCCTCAACGCCCTGACTGCGCCTAGAAATTCTGTCCATAAAAGTTATGAACAGAATGGGTGACAAAGGGCAGCCTTGGCGGGGTCCAACCCTCACTGGAAACGTGTCCGACTTACTGCCGGCAATGCGGACCAAGCTCTGACACTGATCATACAGGGAGCGGACCGCCAAAATCAGACAGTCCGATACCCCATACTCTCTGAGCACTCCCCACAGGACTTCCCGAGGGACACGGTTGAATGCCTTCTCCAAGTCCACAAAACACATGTAGACTGGTTGGGCAAACTCCCATGCACCCTCAAGGACCCTGCCGAGAGTATAGAGCTGGTCCACAGTTCCACGACCAGGACGAAAACCACACTGTTCCTCCTGAATCCGAGGTTCGACTATCCGGCGTAGCCTCCTCTCCAGTACACCTGAATAGACCTTACCGGGAAGGCTGAGGAGTGTGATCCCACGATAGTTAGAACACACCCTCCGGTTCCCCTTCTTAAAGAGAGGAACCACCACCCCGGTCTGCCAATCCAGAGGTACCGCCCCCGATGTCCACGCGATGCTGCAGAGTCTTGTCAACCAAGACAGCCCCACAGCATCCAGAGCCTTAAGGAACTCCGGGCGGATCTCATCCACCCCCGGGGCCTTCCCACCGAGGAGCTTTTTAACTACCTCAGCAACCTCAGCCCCAGAAATAGAAGAGCCCACCACAGATTCCCCAGGCACTGCTTCCTCATAGGAAGACGTGTTGGTGGGATTGAGGAGGTCTTCGAAGTATTCCCTCCACCGATCCACAACATCCGCAGTCGAGGTCAGCAGAACACCATCCTCACCATACACGGTGTTGATAGTGCACTGCTTCCCCTTCCTGAGGCGGCGGATGGTGGTCCAGAATCGCTTCGAAGCCGTCCGGAAGTCGTTTTCCATGGCCTCCCCGAACTCCTCCCATGTCCGAGTTTTTGCCTCCGCAACCGCTGAAGCCGCACACCGCTTTATGCCCCCTGGTAGGGAGTTGGGAAATTGTGTTAGATATAAATATGAACGAAATACAATGATTTGCATATCATTTTCAACCCATATTCAGTTGAATATGCTACAAAGACAACATATTTGATGTTCAAACTGATAAACATTTTTTTTTTCTGCAAATAATCATTAACTTTAGAATTTGATGCCAGCAACACGTGACAAAGAAGTTGGGAAAGGTGGCAATAAATACTGATAAAGTTGAGGAATGCTCATCAAACACTTATTTGGAACATCCCACGGGTGTGCAGGCTAATTGGGAACAGGTGGGTGCCATGATTGGGTATAAAAACAGCTTCCCAAAAAATTCCAGGAATTCCGTAATACCATTTCTCAATTCAACATGTTACTACTTCAACATTTCTCGACTGATTTGAAAAATTTCAACACCAACCATTTTAACTTGGGGCGGCATGGCGTAGTGGGTAGAGCAACCGTGCCAGAAACCTGAGGGTTGCAGGTTCGCTCCCCGCCTCTTACCATCCAAAAATCGCTGCCGTGAATGATGAATGATAGGTGGTGGTCGGAGGGGCCGTTGGCGCAAATTGCAGCCACGCTTCCGTCAGTCTACCCCAGGGCAGCTGTGGCTATGAAAGTAGCTTACCACCACCAGGTGTGAATGACTGATGGGTTCTACATGTAAAACCAATGCAGCTCATTTAGGACATTCATGCTCCTAATAATTTTCCCAAAAATGTCGCTTTTCCCAAAATTCCAAAATTTCCAGGAAGTTCCCATTGAAATGAATGGGACATTTTTCCAAGTTGCACAATTCCCACATTTTTCAACCGATTCAAACCATTCCACCTTCAACACATTCTGCCATTCTGGCAATTGAAAAACCCTTTTTCCAAGTTCAAAAAAATTTCAGGATTTTCCAGAATTCCTGGTTTTCCAAAGCCCTATTTCCACCCTTTTTTCTGGCGGCTACTCCTTCCACATTTTTCAACCCACTTCAACCGTTCCACCGTCTAAACATTTCTCTTAATTAGGACAAAAAACGAAGTTGTTTTTTGAACTAGAAAAAATCCAGGTTTTCCCAAAATTCCAGGAATTCCGTAATACCATTTCTCAATTCAACATGTTACTACTTCAACATTTCTCGACCGATTTGAAAAATTTCAACACCAACCATTTTAACTTATTCAGATAGTTCAAGTTTTTTACCTTTTTCAAAAAAATTCCAGATTTTCCTGATATTCCTTAATACCATTTACTACTTCAACATTTCTTGCCCAATTTAAACAATTCCAACACCAACCAATTCAGCTCATTTAGGACATTCATGCTCCTAATAATTTTCCCAGAAATGTCGCTTTTCCCAAAATTCCAAAATTTCCAGGAAGTTCCCATTGAAATGAATGGGACATTTTTCCAAGTTGCACAATTCCCACATTTTTCAACCGATTCAAACCATTCCACCTTCAACACATTCTGCCATTCTGGCAATTGAAAAACCCTTTTTCCAAGTTCAAAAAAATTTCAGGATTTTCCAGAATTCCTGGTTTTCCAAAGCCCTATTTCCACCCTTTTTTCTGGCGACTACTCCTTCCACATTTTTCAACCCACTTCAACCGTTCCACCGTCTAAACATTTCTCTTAATTAGGACAAAAAATGAAGTTATTTTTTGAACTGGAAAAAATCTAGGTTTTCCCAAAATTCCAGGAATTCCGTAATACCATTTCTCAATTCAACATGTTACTACTTCAAGATTTCTCGACCGATTTGAAAAATTTCAACACCAACCCTTTTAACTTATTCAGATAGTTCAAGTTTTTTACCTTTTTCAAAAAAATTCCAGATTTTCCCGAAATTCCTTAATACCATTTACTACTTCAACATTTCTTGCCCAATTTAAAAAATTCCAACACCAACCAATTCAGCTCATTTAGGACATTCATGCTCCTAATAATTTTCCCAAAAATGTCGCTTTTCCCAAAATTTCCAGGAAGTTCCCATTGAAATGAATGGGACATTTTTCCAAGTTGCACAATTCCCACATTTTTCAACCGATTGAAACCATTCCACCTTCAACACATTCTGCCATTCTGGCAATTGAAAAACCCTTTTTCCAAGTTCAAAAAAATTTCAGGATTTTCCAGAATTCCTGGTTTTCCAAAGCCCTATTTCCACCCTTTTTTCTGGCGACTACTCCTTCCACATTTTTCAACCCACTTCAACCGTTGATGGGGATGGGGCGAGGTACACCCCTTTGTCCACAACTGCGTGAGCAAATAGTCAAACAGTTTAAGAACAACGTTTCTCAAAGTGCAATTGCAACGAAATTTCGGGATTTCAACATCTACAGTCCATAATATCATCAAAAGGTTCAGAGAATCTGGAGAAATCACTCCACGTAAGCGGCATGGCCGGAAACCAACATTGAATGACCGTGACCTTGGATCCCTCAGACGGCATTGTATCAAAAACCGACATCCATCTCTAAAGGATATCACCACATGGGCTCAGGAACACTTCAGAAAACCATTGTCACTAAATACAGTTGGTCGCTACATCTGTAAGTGCAAGTTAAAGCTCTACTATGCAAAGCGAAAGCCATTTATCAACAACATCCAGAAACGCCGCCGGCTTCTCTGGGCCCGAGATCATCTAAGATGGACTCATGCAAAGTGGAAAAGTGTTCTGTGGTCTGACGAGTCCACATTTCAAATTGTTTTTGGAAATATTCGACATTGTGTCATCCGGACCAAAGGGGAAGCGAACCATCCAGACTGTTATCGACGCAAAGTTGAAAAGCCAGCATCTGTGATGGTATGGGGGTGCATTAGTGCCCAAGACATGGGTAACTTACACATCTGTTAATGCTGAAAGGTACCGTATTTTCCGCACCATAAGGCGCCCTGGGTTAAAAGCCGCGTCTTCAATGAACGGCATATTTCAAAACTTTGTCCACCTATAAGCCGCCCCGTGTTGTAAGCCGCATCTAACTGCGCTAAAGGAATGTCAAAAAAACAGTCAAATAGGTCAGTCAAACTTTAATAATATATTAAAACCAGCGTGATGTGGGCGCGCATGGAGTCGTATATCAACATGGACAGAGCTGCGTGAAAAAAGCCACCCGGCCTCTTCGCGTAAACTTAAACTTACCTTAACCACTCGCTCATCTTTTCTTCATCCATCCCTTCGAGTTAGCTTTTATGATGACGCCGGCTGGAAAGGTCTCTTTTGGCAAGGTCTTCCTTTTGAATATCACCATGGGTGGAAGTTTCTGGCCATTAGCATGGCAAGCTAGAACCACAGTGAAGGATGACTTCTCATTCCCTGTGGTGCGAATATTCACCGTACGTGCTCCCGTTGTATCCACAGTGCGGTTCACAGGAATATCAGTTGCTGTGAAATAGTAATCCGTGTGCGGATGGAGAGATTGCGTCTTTTCATGAACCGGATCCCTGACGCTTAGTAGGAGCCATTTTGTGGTCTTTACAGATGTAAACACACAAAGGAAATGAAACGTACTGGTACGGTAATATCCGCGCGCTTTTTCTTCTTCTACGCGGGCGGGTGGTTGCTTACAGTAGAAGAAGAAGCGCTTCCTGTTCTATGGGGGCGGGTGCTTACCTTGGCGGTTGCTTGCGTAGAAGAAGAAGCGCTTCCTGTTCTACCGGGAAAAAAGATGGCGGCTGTTTACCGTAGTTGCGAGATCGAAACTTTATGAAAATGAATCGTAATATTAATCCATATATAAAGCGCACCGGGTTAAAAGCCGCACTGTCAGCTTTTGAGTAAATTTGTGGTTTTTAGGTGCGGCTAATAGTGCGGAAAATACGGTACATACAGGTTTTGGAACAACATATGCTGCCATCTAAGCGCCGTCTTTTTCATGGACGCCCCTGCTTATTTCAGCAAGAAAATGCCAAGCCACATTCAGCACGTGTTACAACAGCGTGGCTTCGTAAAAAAAAAGAGTGCGGTTACTTTCCTGGTCCGCCTGCAGTCCAAAGCTTCAACAATTAGTTTCCTCAGTTCCCAATCGTTTATTGAGTGTTGTTAAAAGAAAAGGTGATGTCACACAGTGGTGAACATGCCCTTTCCCAACTACTTTGGCACGTGTTGCAGCCATGAAATTCTAAGTTAATTATTATTTGCAAAAAAATAAATAAAGTTTATGAGTTTGAACATCAAATATCTTGTCTTTGTAGTGCATTCAATTGAATATGGGTTGAAAAGGATTTGCAAATCATTGTATTCCGTTTATATTTACATCTAACACAATTTCCCAACTCATATGGAAACGGGGTTTGTAAACAAAACAACAAATCTGGACACCAATACTTGTCTTATGAACTTTGCAGCCCTATCTTTGGTAAAAAAAAAAAAAAAAAGGTTTTTATCATCTGATGAAAATTTTGTGTAAAAAGCCAATATTGGATGCATTTTTGAGAAAGTCACTAACATTAAGTTGGTGCTCACCGAAATTGTGTCTTCATCGTCACTGGCCGTCGCTAAAACCTCCAGCTTGTCTTGTCGGGCTTTCTTCCTCTTCAGGTGGTTGGCCTGCAGCGTGGCAAAGTAGTTGACAGCTGCAAACTCCACGAGGGCCGACGCCACAAAGGCGAAACACACGGCGATGAACCAGTCCATGGCTGTGGCGTAGGCTACTTTGGGCAGTGACTGGCGGGCGCTGATGCTCAGGGTGGTCATTGTTAGCACGGTGGTGATGCCTGAGGGGGAAACAAACAAAGTGGGAGAAAAAAATGTTTCTCATCTAAAAAAAAAAAAGCAATGTTTACATCAAGTATAAGCAAATGTTTTATTATGTCCTTGCCATTTCTTACTATTGCTGGTATTATTGCCATCTGCATTATTTTAGCTAAAGCTAAATATTACTCAAATCTCATCCACCTCAACAAAAACGATCCTAAATTTTTGTTCAGTACAGTAGCATCGCTAACCCAACAAGGGACTCCTCCCAGTAGCTCCACCCACTCGGCAGATGACTTTATGAATTTATTTAATAAGAAAATTGAACTCGTTAGAAAGGAGATTAAAGACAATGCATCGCAGCTACAACTGGGTTCTATTAACACAGATACGACTGTATCTACGACGGATACCGCCCTCCAACATAGTTTCTCTCTCTTTGATGAAATAACATTGGAGGAATTGTTAAGATGTGTAAATGGGACAAAACAAACAACATGTTTACTTGACCCATTTCCTGGGAAACTTATCAAGGAGCTTTTTGTATTATTAGGTCCATCAGTGCTAAATATTATAAACTTATCACTTTCCTCTGGCACTGTTTCAAACGTCCACCATTTCCACATTTTTCAACTGATTCAAACCATTCCACCTTCAACACATTCTGCCATTCTGGCAATTGAAAAACCCTTTTTCCAAGTTCAAAGAAATTTCAGGATTTTCCAGAACTCCAGGTTTTCCAAAGCCCTATTTCCACCCTTTTTTCTGGCGACTACTCCTTCCACATTTTTCAACCCACTTCAACCGTTCCACCGTCTAAACATTTCTCTTAATTAGGACAAAAAATGAAGTTGTTTTTTGAACTGGAAAAAATCCAGGTTTTCCCCAAATTCCAGGAATTCCGTAATACCATTTCTCAATTCAACATGTTACTACTTCAACATTTCTCGACCGATTTGAAAAATTTCAACACCAACCATTTTAACTTATTCAGATAGTTCAAGTTTTTTACCTTTTTCAAAAAAAATCCAGATTTTCCCAAAATTCCTTAATACTATTTACTACTTCAACATTTCTTGCCCAATTTAAACAATTCCAACACCAACCAATGCAGCTCATTTAGGACATTCATGCTCCTAATAATTTTCCAAAAAATTTCACTTTTCCCAAAATTCCAAAATTTCCAGGAAGTTCCCATTGAAATGAATGGGACATTTTTCCAAGTTGCACAATTCCCACATTTTTCAACCGATTCAAACCATTCCACCTTCAACACATTCTGGCAATTGAAAAACCCTTTTTCCAAGTTCAAAAAAATGTCAGGATTTTCCAGAACTCCTGGTTTTCCAAAGCCCTATTTTCACCCTTTTTTCTGGCGACTACTCCTTCCACATTTTTCAACCCACTTCAACCGTTCCGCCGTCTAAACATTTCTCTTAATTAGGACAAAAAATGAAGTTGTTTTTTGAACTGGAAAAAATCCAGGTTTTCCCAAAATTCCAGGAATTCCGTAATACCATTTCTCAATTCAACATGTTACTACTTCAACATTTCTCGACCGATTTGAAAAATTTCAACACCATCCATTTTAACTTATTCAGATAGTTCAAGTTTTTTACCTTTTTCAAAAAAATTCCAGATTTTCCCGAAATTCCTTAATACCATTTACTACTTCAACATTTCTTGCCCAATTTAAATAATTCCAACACCAACCAATGCAGCTCATTTAGGACATTCATGCTCCTAATAATTTTCCAAAAAATTTCACTTTTCCCAAAATTCCAAAATTTCCAGGAAGTTCCTATTGAAATGAATGGGACATTTTTCCAAGTTGCACAATTCCCACATTTTTCAACCGATTCAAACCATTCCACCTTCAACACATTCTGCTATTCTTGCAATTGAAAAACCCTTTTTCCAAGTTCAAAAAAATTTCAGGATTTTCCAGAATTCCTGGTTTTCCAAAGCCCTATTTCCACCCTTTTTTCTGGCAACTATTCCTTCCACATTTTTCAACCCACTTCAACCGTTCCGCCGTCTAAACATTTCTCTTAATTAGGACAAAAAATGAAGTTGTTTTTTGAACTGGAAAAAATCCAGGTTTTCCCCAAATTCCAGGAATTCCGTAATACCATTTCTCAATTCAACATGTTACTACTTCAACATTTCTCGACCAATTTGAAAAATTTCAACACCAACCATTTGAACTTATTCAGATATTTCAAGTTTTTTACCTTTTTCAAAATGATTCCAGATTTTCCCGAAATTCCCTAATATCATTTACTACTTCAACATTTCTTGCCCAATTTAAACAATTCCAACACCAACCAATTCAGCTCATTTAGGACATTCATGCTCCTAATAATTTTCCAAAAAATCTCGCTTTTCCCAAAATTCCAAAATTTCCAGGAAGTTCCCATTGAAATGAATGGGAAATTTTTCCAAGTTGCACAATTCCCACATTTTTCAACCGATTCAAACCATTCCACCTTCAACACATTCTGGCAATTGAAAAACCCTTTTTCGAAGTTCAAAAAAATTTCAGGATTTTCCAGAATTCCTGGTTTTCCAAAGCACTATTTCCACCCTTTTTTCTGGCGACTACTCCTTCCACATTTTTCAACCCACTTCAACCGTTCCACCGTCTAAACATTTCTCTTAATTAGGACAAAAAATGAAGTTGTTTTTTGAACTGGAAAAAATCCATGTTTTCCCCAAATTCCAGGAATTCTGTAATGCCATTTCTCAATTGAACATGTTACTACTTCCACAATTCTCGACCGATTTGAAAAATTTCAACACCAACCATTTGAACTTATTCAGATATTTCAAGTGTTTTACTTTTTTCAAAATAATTCCAGATTTTCCCGAAATTCCCTAATATCATTTACTACTTCAACATTTCTTGCCCAATTAAAACAATTCCAACACCAACCAATTCAGCTCATTTAGGACATTCATGCTCCTAATAATTTTCCAAAAAATCTCGCTTTTCCCAAAATTCCAAAATTTCCAGGAAGTTCCCATTGAAATGAATGGGACATTTTTCCAAGTTGCACAATTCCCACATTTTTCAACCGATTCAAACCATTCCACCTTCAACACATTCTGGCAATTGAAAAACCCTTTTTCCAAGTTCAAAAAAATTTCAGGATTTTCCAGAATTCCTGGTTTTCCAAAGCCCTATTTCCACCCTTTTTTCTGGCGACTACTCCTTCCACATTTTTCAACCCACTTCAACCGTTCCACCGTCTAAACATTTCTCTTAATTAGGACAAAAAATGAAGTTGTTTTTTGAACTGGAAAAAATCCATGTTTTCCCCAAATTCCAGGAATTCTGTAATGCCATTTCTCAATTGAACATGTTACTACTTCCACAATTCTCGACCGATTTGAAAAATTTCAACACCAACCATTTGAACTTATTCAGATATTTCAAGTTTTTTACCTTTTTCAAAATAATTCCAGATTTTCCCGAAATTCCCTAATATCATTTACTACTTCAACATTTCTTGCCCAATTAAAACAATTCCAACACCAACCAATTCAGCTCATTTAGGACATTCATGCTCCTAATAATTTTCCAAAAAATCTCGCTTTTCCCAAAATTCCAAAATTTCCAGGAAGTTCCCATTGAAATGAATGGGACATTTTTCCAAGTTGCACAATTCCCACATTTTTCAACCGATTCAAACCATTCCACCTTCAACACATTTCGCCATTCTGGCAATTGAAAAACCCTTTTTCCAAGTTCAAAAAAATTTCAGGTTTTTCCAGAATTCCTGGTTTTCCAAAGCCCTATTTCCACCCTTTCTTCTGGCGACTACTCCTTCCACATTTTTCAACCCACTTCAACCGTTCCACCGTCTAAACATTTCTCTTAATTAGAAAAAAAATGAAGTTGTTTTTTGAACTGGAAAAATTCCAGGTTTTTCCCAAATTCCAGGAATTCTGTAATACCATTTCTCAATTCAACATGTTACGACTTCCACATTTCTCGACCGATTTGAAAAATTTCAACACCAACCATTTGAACTTATTCAGATATTTCAAGTTTTTTACCTTTTTCAAAATAATTCCAGATTTTCCCGAAATTCCCTAATATCATTTACTACTTCAACATTTCTTGCCCAATTAAAACAATTCCAACACCAACCAATTCAGCTCATTTAGGACATTCATGCTCCTAATAATTTTCCAAAAAATCTCGCTTTTCCCAAAATTCCCAAATTTCCAGGAAGTTCCCATTGAAATGAATGGGACATTTTTCCAAGTTGCAAAATTCCCACATTTTTCAACCGATTCAAACCATTCCACCTTCAACACATTCTGCTATTCTTGCAATTGAAAAACCCTTTTTCCAAGTTCAAAAAAATGTCAGGATTTTCCAGAACTCCTGGTTTTCCAAAGCCCTATTTTCACCCTTTTGTCTGGCGACTACTCCTTCCACATTTTTCAACCCACTTCAACCGTTCCACCGTCTAAACATTTCTCTTAATTAGGACAAAAAATTAAGTTGTTTTTTGAACTGGAAAAAAATCCAGGTTTTCCCAAAATTCCAGGAATTCCGTAATACCATTTCTCAATTCAACATGTTACTACTTCAACATTTCTCGACCGATTTGAAAAATTTCAACACCATCCATTTTAACTTATTCAGATAGTTCAAGTTTTCTACCTTTTTCAAAAAAAATCCAGATTTTCCCAAAATTCCCTAATACCATTTACTACTTCAACATTTCTTGCCCAATTTAAACAATTCCAACACCAACCAATGCAGCTCATTTAGGACATTCATGCTCCTAATAATTTTCCAAAAAATGTCGCTTTTCCCAAAATTCCAAAATTTCCAGGAAGTTCCCATTGAAATGAATGGGACATTTTTCCAAGTTGCAAAATTCCCACATTTTTCAACCGATTCAAACCATTCCACCTTCAACACATTCTGCTATTCTTGCAATTGAAAAACCCTTTTTCCAAGTTCAAAAAAATTTCAGGATTTTCCAGAATTCCTGGTTTTCCAAAGCCCTATTTCCACCCTTTTTTCTGGCGACTACTCCTTCCACATTTTTCAACCCACTTCAACCGTTCCACCGTCTAAACATTTCTCTTAATTAGGACAAAAAATGAAGTTGTTTTTTGAACTGGAAAAAATCCACGTTTTCCCCAAATTCCAGGAATTCCGTAATACCATTTCTCAATTCAACATGTTACGACTTCCACTTTTCTCGACCGATTTGAAAAATTTCAACACCAACCATTTGAACTTATTCAGATATTTCAAGTTTTTTACCTTTTTCAAAATAATTCCAGATTTTCCCGAAATTCCCTAATATCATTTACTACTTCAACATTTCTTGCCCAATTAAAACAATTCCAACACCAACCAATTCAGCTCATTTAGGACATTCATGCTCCTAATAATTTTCCAAAAAATCTCGCTTTTCCCAAAATTCCAAAATTTCCAGGAAGTTCTTATTGAAATGAATGGGAAATTTTACCAAGTTGCACAATTCCCACATTTTTCAACCGATTCAAACCATTCCACCTTCAACACATTTCGCCATTCTGGCAATTGAAAAACCCTTTTTCCAAGTTCAAAAAAATTTCAGGTTTTTCCAGAATTCCTGGTTTTCCAAAGCCCTATTTCCACCCTTTTTTCTGGCGACTACTCCTTCCACATTTTTCAACCCACTTCAACCGTTCCACCGTCTAAACATTTCTCTTAATTAGAAAAAAAATGAAGTTGTTTTTTGAACTGGAAAAATTCCAGGTTTTTCCCAAATTCCAGGAATTCTGTAATACCATTTCTCAATTCAACATGTTACGACTTCCACATTTCTCGACCGATTTGAAAAATTTCAACACCAACCATTTGAACTTATTCAGATATTTCAAGTTTTTTACCTTTTTCAAAATAATTCCAGATTTTCCCGAAATTCCCTAATATCATTTACTACTTCAACATTTCTTGCCCAATTAAAACAATTCCAACACCAACCAATTCAGCTCATTTAGGACATTCATGCTCCTAATAATTTTCCAAAAAATCTCGCTTTTCCCAAAATTCCCAAATTTCCAGGAAGTTCCCATTGAAATGAATGGGACATTTTTCCAAGTTGCACAATTCCCACATTTTTCAACCGATTCAAACCATTCCACCTTCAACACAATCTGCCATTTTGGCAATTGAAAAACCCTTTTTCCAAGTTCAAAGAAATTTCAGGATTTTCCAGAATTCCTGGTTTTCCAAAGCCCTATTTCCACCCTTTTTTCTGGCGACTACTCCTTCCACATTTTTCAACGCACTTCAACCGTTCCACCGTCTAAACATTTCTCTTAATTAGGACAAAAAATGGAGTTGTTTTTTGAACTGGAAAAAATCCACGTTTTCCCAAAATTCCAGGAATTCCGTAATACCATTTCTCAATTCAACATGTTACTACTTCAAGATTTCTCGACCGATTTGAAAAATTTCAACACCAACCATTTTAACTTATTCAGATAGTTCAAGTTTTTTACCTTTTCCAAAAAAAATCCAGATTTTCCCAAAATTCCTTAATACCATTTATTACTTCAACATTTCTTGCCCAATTTAAACAATTCCAATACCAACCAATGCAGCTCATTTAGGACATTCATGCTCCTAATAATTTTCCAAAAAATGTCGCTTTTCCCAAAATTCCAAAATTTCCAGGAAGTTCCCATTGAAATGAATGGGACATTTTTCCAAGTTGCACAATTCCCACATTTTTCAACCGATTCAAACCATTCCACCTTCAACACATTTCGCCGTTCTGGGAATTGAAAAACCCTTTTTCCAAGTTCAAAAAAATTTCAGGATTTTCCAGAATTCCTGGGTTTCCAAAGCCCTATTTCCACCCTTTTTTCTGGCAACTACTCCTTCCACATTTTTCAACCCACTTCAACCGTTCCACCGTCTAAACATTCTTCTTAATTAGGACAAAAAACGAAGTTGTTTTTTGAACTGGGAAATTTCCAGGTTTTTCCCAAATTCCAGGAATTCCGTAATACCATTTCTCAATTCAACATGTTACTACTTCAACATTTCTCGACCGATATGAAAAATTTCAACACCAAACATTTTAATTCATTCAGATAGTTCAAGTTTTTTACCTTTTTCAAAAAAATTCCAGATTTTCCCGAAATTCCTAATACCATTTACTACTTCAACATTTCTTGCCCAATTTAAACAATTCCAACACCAACCAATTCAGCTCATTTAGGACATTCATGCTCCTAATAATTTTCCAAAAAATCTCGCTTTTCCCAAAATTCCAAAATTTTCAGGAAGTTCCAATTGAAATGAATGGGAAATTTTTCCAAGTTGCACAATTCCCACATTTTTCAACCGATTCAAACCATTCCACCTTCAACACATTCTGCTATTCTTGCAATTGAAAAACCCTTTTTCCAAGTTCAAAATAATTTCAGGATTTTCCAGAATTCCTGGTTTTCCAAAGCCCTATTTCCACCCTTTTTTCTGGCGACTACTCCTTCCACATTTTTCAACCCACTTCAACCGTTCCACCGTCTAAACATTTCTCTTAATTAGGACAAAAAATGAAGTTGTTTTTTGAACTGAATAAAATCCAGGTTTTCCCAAAATTCCAGGAATTCCGTAATACCATTTCTCAATTCAACATGTTGCTACTTCAAGATTTCTCGACCGATTTGAAAAATGTCCACACCAACCATTTGAACTTATTCAGATATTTCAAGTTTTTTACCTTTTTCAAAAAAAATCCAGATTTTCCCGAAATTCCTTAATACCATTTACTACTTCAACATTTCTTGCCCAATTTAAATAATTCAAACACCAACCAATTCAGCTCATTTAGGACATTCATGCTCCTAATAATTTCCAAAAAATCTCGTTTTTCCCAAAATTCCAAAATTTCCAGGAAGTTCCCATTGAAATGAATGGGACATTTTTTCAAGTTGCACAATTCCCACATTTTTCAACTGATTCAAACCATTCCACCTTCAACACATACCGCCATTCTGGAAATTGAAAAACCCTTTTTCCAAGTTCAAAAACATTTCAGTATTTTCCAGAATTCCTGGTTTTCCAAAGCCCTATTTCCACCCTTTTTTCTGGCGACTATTCCTTCCACATTTTTCAACCCACTTCAACCGTTCCACCGTCTAAACATTTCTCTTAATTAGGAAAAAAAATGAAGTTGTTTTTTGAACTGGAAAAATTCCAGGTTTTTCCCAAAGTCCAGGAATTCTGTAATACCATTTCTCAATTCAACATGTTACTACTTCAACATTTCTCGACCGATTTGACAAATTTCAACACGAACCATTTTAACTTATTCAGATAGTTCAAGTTTTTTACCTTTTTCAAAAAAATTCCAGATTTTCCCGAAATTCCTTAATACCATTTACTACTTCAACATTCTTGCCCAATTTAAATAATTCCAACACCAACCAATTCAGCTCATTTAGGACATTCATGCTCCTAATAATTTTCCAAAAAATCTCGCTTTTCCCAAAATTCCAAAATTTTCAGGAAGTTCCAATTGAAATGAATGGGAAATTTTTCCAAGTTGCACAATTCCCACATTTTTCAACCTATTCAAACCATTCCAACATTCAAACTATTCTTACATTCATATTACATTCTGTCAGCATTTCAGTTCAACTTCAGCATTGGAGCATTCATCGTGTTAAAATAAAGATAAATACTGTACTTAAATGTATTCTTGACTTATAATTTCAAAACAAATTATCAATCAAATTGTAGTCTGTAAAATTGACAATAGATTTTACGGTTAAATTCCGGGTTTTTTAACCGTAAAATCATGTTTTTTTTTTCATATACAGTAAGTCACAGAACTAACAAAAAAAACAAGATTTTACAGTAAAAAAAAAATTTTTTAAACTGGTAGCTCTGTTGCTTGAATTTTACCGCTAAAAACAGTGGTGTTGTTTTCCATTCAATTCCATTTATTCAATTTTTTTATATGCTGTAAAAAAAAAAAACACTGCTTTTACTGTAAAATTCTGGTGACTGAGCTGCCAGTTTTTAAAGTAAAATTTAAAAAAATGTTTTGCAGCTTATGTAAAAAAATATATTGTTAATGTATTTTATATATACACATGTATATTCATATATTACTGATTGTTAAAAGCGGCCCTCTGAGGGCAACCATAACTGCGATGTGGCCCTCAATGAAAACAAGTTTGACCCCCCTTCCCTAAATGATAGCGCAGGTAACATACCGGCCACTGTACGTGCAGGAACGGACTCCTTATTGATCCAGAAAGAAACTTGGGACAGCACGACAACCATGATAAGCGGGATGTACGTCTGGATGAGGTAATATCCCAGCTTCCTCTGCAGGTGGAAATGGACCACCTGCACGGAGTAGTGACCTGTAAGATAAACAGCATGTGTGAAGACAGCAGCCCTGAGGGACAGAGCGGGGGTGAGTGCACAATCAATGCCCTTGCTTGCTCTTGAAACTAAATAACTGCCGGGGCATAGAGCTACAGTACATAGAAACTGTTTGGATTGCACTAACATCGCACATCAAAAGGACGGAGAGAGTGCAAGAGAGAGGATGTGACCTCCAGTGTCATTATGCGTGACGTTGCTCTGTCTAAACCACATTGAGAGAAAAAAATGTGGGTTTAAATTATATGTACACAATTAGCTGTAAAAATGTGCTGTACGGTATTGTGTGTTTGGGTCCCTTTTTTTTCAGGAACACTAATACAAAAAGTCACAATGTCCGATAGAATTCTAAAAATGTTATGACAGACCACCTCAAAAAAAGGAATGGAATTTTACAGTTTTTGACTGAATGGGACATCCAAAATGTATGTTAAAATGACAAAATTGTGATTTACAATATTAACTATGAACAATAAAACACTGAATTTTAACAACATATGAACGTCGCTCCCCTTTTACTTCTCAGGTCAGCTCCTCGATAGACATCTTTTACAACAAAGATGTAAAAAAACAGCAAAATAGGAATGCAAAGTGTAATAAACACCTACAATATGATATATTATCGCTTTTATGCAGAACTTTGTTGTAAAAAATGTGTTTCGGACTGGCTGCGCTGAAAACGTGGTTGGGGCGGGGGCGTGGTTAAGAGGGGAGGAGGATATTTACAGCTAGAATTCACCAAGTCAGGTATTTCATAAATATATATATATATATACATACATACATACATACATACAAATATATACATATATATATATATATATATATATATATATACATATATATATATATATATACATATATATATATATATATATATATACATATATATATATATATATATATATATATAAATATACATATATATATACATATATATATATATATATATATATATATATATATATATATATATATATATATATATATATATATATAGATATATATAGATATATATATAGATATATATATAGATATATAACTACATATATATGTATATATATATATATATATATATATATACACACACACACACACACACACACACAGGTAAAAGCCAGTAAATTAGAATATTTTGAAAAACTTGATTTATTTCAGTAATTGCATTCAAAAGGTGTAACTTGTACATTATATTTATTCATTGCACACAGACTGATGCATTCAAATGTTTATTTCATTTAATTTTGATGATTTGAAGTGGCAACAAATGAAAATCCAAAATTCCGTGTGTCACAAAATTAGAATATTACTCAAGGCTAATACAAAAAAGGGATTTTTAGAAATGTTGGCCAACTGAAAAGTATGAAAATGAAAAATATGAGCATGTACAATACTCAATACTTGGTTGGAGCTCCTTTTGTCTCAATTACTGCGTTAATGCGGCGTGGCATGGAGTCGATGAGTTTCTGGCACTGCTCAGGTGTTATGAGAGCCCAGGTTGCTCTGATAGTGGCCTTCAACTCTTCTGCGTTTTTGGGTCTGGCATTCTGCATCTTCCTTTTCACAATACCCCACAGATTTTCTATGGGGCTAAGGTCAGGGGAGTTGGCGGGCCAATTTAGAACAGAAATACCATGGTCCGTAAACCAGGCACGGGTAGATTTTGCGCTGTGTGCAGGCGCCAAGTCCTGTTGGAACTTGAAATCTCCATCTCCATAGAGCAGGTCAGCAGCAGGAAGCATGAAGTGCTCTAAAACTTGCTGCTAGACGGCTGCGTTGACCCTGGATCTCAGGAAACAGAGTGGACCGACACCAGCAGATGACATGGCACCCCAAACCATCACCCAACCATGCAAATTTTGCATTTCCTTTGGAAATCGAGGTCCCAGAGTCTGGAGGAAGACAGGAGAGGCACAGGATCCACGTTGCCTGAAGTCTAGTGTAAAGTTTCCACCATCAGTGATGGTTTGGGGTGCCATGTCATCTGCTGGTGTCGGTCCACTCTGTTTCCTGAGATCCAGGGTCAACGCAGCCGTCTACCAGCAAGTTTTAGAGCACTTCATGCTTCCTGCTGCTGACCTGCTCTATGGAGATGGAGATTTCAAGTTCCAACAGGACTTGGCGCCTGCACACAGCGCAAAATCTACCCGTGCCTGGTTTACGGACCATGGTATTTCTCTTCTAAATTGGCCCGCCAACTCCCCTGACCTTAGCCCCATAGAAAATCTGTGGGGTATTGTGAAAAGGAAGATGCAGAATGCCAGACCCAAAAACGCAGAAGAGTTGAAGGCCACTATCAGAGCAACCTGGGCTCTCATAACACCTGAGCAGTGCCAGAAACTCATCGACTCCATGCCACGCCGCATTAACGCAGTAATTGAGGCAAAAGGAGCTCCAACCAAGTATTGAGTATTGTACATGCTCATATTTTTCATTTTCATACTTTTCAGTTGGCCAACATTTCTAAAAATCCCTTTTTTGTATTAGCCTTAAGTAATATTCTCATTTTGTGACACACGGAATTTTGGATTTTCATTTGTTGCCACTTCAAATCATCAAAATTAAATGAAATAAACATTTGAATGCATCAGTCTGTGTGCAATGAATAAATATAATGTACAAGTTACACCTTTTGAATGCAATTACTGAAATAAATCAAGTTTTTCAAAATATTCTAATTTACTGGCTTTTACCTGTATATACATTAGAAATACATTTGATTATTTACATTTGGTTATTTACAATCCGGGGAGGTGGGATGTGGAAGGGGGAGTGTGTTAGTCAAGGGTTGAAGTTGCCTGGAGGTGTTCTTTTAGTGCGGTTTTGAAGGAGAATAGAGATGCCCTTTCTTTTACACCTGTTGGGAGTGCATTCCATATTGATGTGGCATAGAAGGAGAATGAGTTAAGACCTTTGTTAGATGGGAATCTGGGTTTAACGTGGTTAGTGGAGCTCCCCCTGGTGTTGTGGTTATGGCGGTCATTTACGTTAAGGAAGTAGTTTGACATGTACTTCGGTATCAGGGAGGTGTAGCGGATTTTATAGACGAGGCTCAGTGCAAGTTGTTTTACTCTGTCCTCCACCCTGAGCCAGCCCACTTTGGAGAAGTGGGTAGGAGTGAGGTGTGATCTGGGGTGGAGGTCTAAAAGTAACCTGACTAGCTTGTTCTGGGATGTTTGGAGTTTAGATTTGAGGGTTTTGGAGGTGCTAGGTTACCAGGAGGTGCATGCGTAATCGAAAAAGGGTTGCATGAGAGTTCTCGCTAGAATCTTCATGGTGCTTTTGTTGACCAGAGAGGAGATTCTGTAGAGAACTCTTGTTCGTTGGTTGACCTTTCTGATTACCTTGGTTGCCATTTTATCACAGTCCGGAAAACTCCGGACGAAGCGTGCAAGTAGGAAATTATTTATTTGTATAAATCATGCAGAAAAAACAGGAAAAACAAAAGCGTGCCGATAGCACGGGTGGCAAAACTAAGGAAGAGCTTAGCGTGGAAGCTAGCATACAAACAAGGAATCAAAAGTCATAGAACAATACTTAGCGTACGGGTTTGCATGGAAGCAAGCACTTTTGCGCAATGCAAACAAGGAAGCCAGACTGATTGTAGAAAGAAACGGGAATAAATAGCTCTCTGATTAGTGCCCAGGAGCAGGTGAGTGTCCCGAACACTAATCAGAGGCAGGTGGAACTAATCTGCAGTCATGGCAACTGAAACACAAACCCAGGGGTGCAGAAAACAGAAGTGAGGTAGTCAAAACTAATAGAACAAAACATGATCCGGGCAACGGATCGTAACACAAAAGCGCAGACTTCAACCATTGAAATCATTTCTATAGTTCAAGACTTACGGTCATTTAAAAACTGCACTGCACATCATAATGTTCATACTTGCCAACCTTGAGACCTCCGATTTCGGGAGGTGGGGGGTGGGGGGCTGGGGGCGTGGTCGGGGGTGAGGCGTGGTTGGGGGCGTGGTTAAGATATATATATATATAAGAAATACTTGACTTTCAATGAATTCTAGCTATATAGATATATATATTTTATTACATATATATATATATACATATATATATATATATATATATATATATATATATATATATATATAAATAAAAGAAATACTTGAATTTCAGTGTTCATTTATTTACACATATACACACACATAACACTCATCTACTCATTGTTGAGTTAAGGGTTGAATTGTCCATCCTTGTTCTATTCTCTGTCACTATTTCAGAACACACACATTATACAAATATACATTATAAAATCAATAAGAAAACGGGAGTTCTAATTTGGGAGTCTGAATTAGGATCAGAAGTTCCTATATAAACATTGCGCACTCACGTCGCCTTTTGGTATTGATTACTGCAGCTGTGCACTGGATTCATTCACAAATACAAACTACAACTCACAAACACTTTAGAGTTAGGCTCCACCATCAGAATGTGTACTTAAACTTATAAAGATCACATGGATATTATTCAGTGAGTTGATTCACCAAAACTAACCTGTTATACAGGAGGAAAAAGCACACGGGACGTTTCGATTGTTCACAGACTGGTCGCTCTCATCAGAATGACAAGACACTTCCGGTCTGCAGGTGATAGCATTCAATTGGGAAGAAACGCCCTACTGCCCCCTACTGACCAATGTGAATACTGATAAATGTGTAATGACAGCTCCAAAAACGAATTCAAACCACAAAATAAAATAAATAAATCAACACAAAAATGTGACACATTATGGGTGGGTCACATATGCATGTACAGTAGATGGTCCTGTTTAAAAGTGTCACAACATCGCTGTTTTCGGCAGACAAACTACTTTACGGTAGACGAATACTTGACTGCTGTTGTTGTGTGTTGTTACCGCGCTGGGAGGACGTTAATGAAACTGCCTAACAATAAACCCACATAAGAAACCAAGAACTCGCCCTCGATCATTAGCTGTTTATATTGTGGGAAAGCGGACGTGTGAACAGGCTGTCAACACGTCACTCAGGTCCGCATGGAGCTGGAGGGGGCGTGGCCTCCAGCTCCGCCTGAATTTCGGGAGATTTTCGGGAGAAAATTTGTCCCGGGAGGTTTTCGGGAGAGGCGCTGAATTTTCGGGAGTCTCCCGGAAAATCCGGGAGGGTTGGCAAGTATGCATAATGTTACTGTTACTGTTTTGATGTTAAAGGTCTAATTTACGGGCCGAATTGAAAATCTTAATGGGCCGCGGGCCGTATTTTGCCCCGGTCTGGTCTAAACACATGCATGCTTTCACAGACCATATTACCACACACACACACACACACACACACACACACATTCTCTGCCTGCTTTATAAATGAATGACTGACAGATCAGTCTTTTTCAGGATTTTGCAAGGTTCCTACAGTGTGGCTTGCTTCCTACAGTCGCTGCTAAAGGCACGCCATTAGGCCCGACCACATGACATATCATGGAGAGGCGCCCGATACATTACAGTTAGCTCTCAAGCCAAAATAGCAAGCTTTGCACTTACTTGCAGGCAGCAAGACCCACAAACACACAACAAGTGAAGGCTTGATGGATCACCCACACACAAGAACAGGGCCCCTCCCGACACGCAGATCATGCACTGTGTACATTTTGCAAGAATACGCGCATGTACATGTCAATCAATGATTTACAGGGCGGTTTATACGAAATTTTACCGCAAACCAGTTCCTAGCCTCTTTTCTGCTCCGTCAGTGATAAGAATATAGTGGTAAGTTTCCCCAGCATTGTGTTAGTACTGGGCTCCAAAGCAGAAATACTTTGTCCGAATACCAGCCGGACAGGCGTTGGGAAAATATGTAAATTTATGTTATAAAGGAGCCATATGTAATACTTTCATGTCAAGTCATCATTAAATGCCGCTGATATGTCAAAAGGCATTAATAAATCATGTTCTTGCTCATTTCAAAATTAGATCTACAGCCCCGAGATCTTGTTATTGTTTTCATTTCCCGCCCTCTACCGTTTGACCAATTAGAAAGTCTGTGAGCGTGTCACATCCAGGTTGCCAGTTACCATACTTGCCAACCTTGAGACCTCCGATTTCGGGAGGTGGGGGGAGGGGGTGGGCGTGGTCGGGGTGGGAGGGGGCGTGGTTGGGGCGTGGCTAAAAGGGGAGGAGTATATTTACAGCTAGAATTCACCAAGTCAAGTATTTCATATATATATATATATATATATAACAAATACTTGACGTTCAGTGAATTCTAGCTATATATATATATATATATATATATATATATATATATATATATATATATTAATTTTATTATGTATATAAAAAAATAAATACTTGAATTTCAGTGTTCATTTATTTACACATATACACACACATAACACTCCTCTACTCATTGTTGAGTTAAGGGTTGAATTGTCCATCCTTGTTCTATTCTCTGTCACTATTTTTCGAACCATGCTGAACACCTCTGATGATGCATTCTGTGTGGCACGCACAAAAGTGCTTTCATCAAATGCACTAGATGGCAGTATTGTCCTGTTTAAGAGTGTCACAACATTGCTGTTTACGGCAGACGATCTGCTTTGCGGTATACAAAAACGTGACTGCTGTTGTTGTGTGTTGTTGCCATGCTGGGAGGACGTTAATGAAACTGCCTAACAATAAACCCACATAAGAAACCAAGAACTCGCCCTCCATCATTCTACAGTTATAACGTTATTGGCCAGGTATGCTGTTTATGTTGTGGGTTAGCGGACTCAGGTCCTCATGGACCTGAGTCCGCCTGAATTTCGGGAGATTTTCGGGAGAAAATTTGTCCCGGGAGGTTTTCGGGAGAGGCGCTGAATTTCGGGAGTCTCCCGGAAAATCCGGGAGGGTTGGCAAGTATGATTATATGTCTGGGTGGGGGTCCTGCTTTGGAAATAATGTGTATCCCTTTCAGATATCGCATTTAGTTCCCAATAAAACATTCACATGTTGCACAATGAGATGTAAACATGGGATTATGTGTACATTCCTGTAACTTTCTGTTTGTAAAATATATCTTTATTAGTATTTCTTTAATATAATAACATCATTTTATGATTACGGTTCGGGTTCGGTGAATGCGCATATGAAACTGGTGGGGTTCGGTACCTCCAACAAGGTTAAGAACCACTGCTATAGGCATACCTTGGTAAAATGTCTCCACTTTAGGTTTGGGATAACTAAGCATGCTCTACTTATTTTCAACAGTATACCATACTTGCCAACCCTCCCGGATTTTCCGGGAGACTCCCGAAATTCAGCGCCTCTCCCGAAAACCTCCCGGGACAAATTTTCTCCCGAAAATCTCCCGAAATTCAGGCGGAGCTGGAGGCCACGCCCCCTCCAGCTCCATGCGGACCTGAGTGACGTGTTGACAACCTGTTCACACGTCTGCTTTCCCACAATTTAAACAGCTAATGATCGAGGGCGAGTTCTTGGTTTCTTATGTGGGTTTATTGTACGGCAGTTTCATTAACGTCCTCCCAGCGCGGTAACAACACACAACAACAGCATTTCGTCTACGTAAAGCAGTTCGTCTGCCGTAAACAGCAATGTTGTGACACTTTTTAACAGGACAATACTGCCATCTACTGTACATGCATATGTGACCCACCCATAATGTGTCACATTTTTGTGTTGATTTATTTTATTTTGTGGTTTGAATTCGTTTTTGGGGCTGTCATTCCACATTTATCAGTATTCACATTGGTCAGTAGGGGGCAGTAGGGCGTTTCTTCCCAATTGAATGCTATCACCTGCAGACCGGAAGTGTCTTGTCATTCTGATGAGCGCGACCAGTCTGTGAACAATTGAAACGTCCTGTGTGCTTTTTCCTCCTGTATAACAGGTTAATTTTGGTGAATCAACTCACTGAATAATATCCATGTGATCTTTATAAGTTTAAGTACACATTCTGATGGTGGAGCCTAACTCTAAAGTGTTTGTGAGTTGTAGTTTGTATTTGTGAATGAATCCAGTGCACAGCTGCAGTAATCAATACAAAATGGTGACTTGAGTACGCAATGTTTATACAGGAACTTCTGATCCTAATTCAGACTCCCAAATTAGAGCTCCCGTTTTCTTATTGATTTTATAATGTATATTTGTATAATGTGTGTGTTCTGAAATAGTGACAGAGAATAGAACAAGGATGGACAATTCAACCCTTAACTCAACAATTAGTAGATGAGTGTTATGTGTGTGTTTATGTGTAAATAAATGAACACTGAAATTCAAGTATTTTTATTTATTTATATATATATATATATATATATATATATATAAATAATAATTTATTATATATATATATATATATGTAATAAAATATATATATATAGCTAGAATTCACTGAAAGTCAAATATTTTTTATATATATATATATATCTTAACCACGGCCCCAACCACGCCCCCCACCTCCCGAAATCGGAGGTCTCAAGGTTGGCAAGTATGCAGTATACCCATTGCAAGCAATGTTATGCACTTTAAATCTATGCATAATTTATGTTTGTATTTGTTAAATTCAGCTTTATTTTGTTCTTATTACAATACTGCTTACAAAATGTACTATTGCACTGATGTAGCATGTTGTTGTACATGTATTGTAAATATCAATCTGTGGAGTGTGCCTGGTACCTGTGTTTGACTTGAAAACCTCGCTGGACAAAGTCTGTCCCACCAGATCATACTGCAAAAGACTCATGGACTCTTTGGGACAGTCCACAGACGCTACCGGCCCCTTCCTCCAGGTGAAGATGATTTCACTGCTGGTGTAGGCGTCTGAAAAGTCCGTTTTGTTGTACAAGAAAAGTGAATATTCCTTTTACTGATGGTGTTGACTGTGACTGTAACCATGTGTGTTACTCACAGCTTCCAAACCTGAGAGGACAAGTGTGACCATCCATGGGGAAGTCCATAAGCCACATTGGACACTCTGCACTTATTGTCAGCCTGACAACAAGAAACCAAACAGGAGTCAATTTGTTGTTGCCCATGAATAACAACCCATGCGACGTATACTGTAGGCTCACTTCATCGTGTAGAGGACGGTTCCGTTTTGCATGATACGGAAAAGCTTGTTAGGTGTGGTCATGTTGTGGGAAATGGACTTTCTGGAGTTACGGAAGAACGTGTCCGGTGTCCAGATCTTGTCTACCATTAGGTTGTTCAACCGCAGGATTTCAATGGGACCCTCAAATTTAAGCCTTTCATCAACCCACATCTGTCGAAAGAACATGTCTATGGTGTATTCCTGGAATACAAGGCGGTGATACGTTTTTCAGTGGGATAAAATAAACACAACACTAACAATCCACACACCAGCATGCATCATAACACCAAAAGGACATTTCAACTTTCTGCACTTGGAGAAACAAGACCGGCCAAAGACAGTTGCTTGTCACTCGTTAGATAAGCATTAATCAGTCCATTAAGCGCTCTGTGGCTGACATGTTGTCATATTGATTCAGAAGCCATCAGTAATGGCGTTATAGAGCTGGTCAAACAGATTAGAGCTCATTAGATGGTCTCATGGCAGGATGCCCAAAAGGCAGACAGTCATTGGTCACTGTCATGCTTTTTTTTTTTGTCTCACACTGCTGTCACCTCGGGGTGTAACGGGCAGGGCATCCTCACGGTTCTTTGCGTATCTCGGTATCAAAGACACGGTTTGGTTCATTTTCGGTACAGACAGTAAGTGAGCAAAATGCAAAACGTATGCTTGTGTTCACTGATTATTTCAATCAAGCATGAAAATGCAATTTTAGTCACACTACCCGGGCTTGTGGAGGCGTACTGAGTGGAAAATCTTACAGCGCTTTTTTGTTCAGTACAGCTATGTACGGTTTCGATCCAAATACACATATTAGAGATGCGCGGATAGGCAATTATTTCATCCGCAACCGCATCAGAAAGTCGTCAACCATCCGCCATCCACCCGATGTAACATTTGATCAGAACCGCACCCGCCCGTTGTTATATATCTAATATAGACGATGCAAGGCATTAGTGAGGTTATAAAGCTTTTGCCTGTTAAAGAAAGGAGACTGATCCAATGCAGCACAGACATTCGCGTGCCACGCTGTCACGACCCAGACGCACACCAGTGCGCAATCATATGGGAGCCGCGCTGAGCGCACCTCCAAGCGCGTCTCGCTGCCGGCGACGGCCGGGTATGGGCCCGACGCTCCAGCGCCATCCATTTTCAGGGCTAGTTGATTCGGCAGGTGGGTTGTTACACACTCCTTAGCGGGTTCCGACTTCCATGGCCACCGTCCTGCTGTCTATATCAACCAGGGTGAGCCCCACCCCTTTCGTGAGCGCACTGCGCGCGGAGTGACCCCTGTTACGCGCCCCCGGCAACAGGGGTGGCGGGCAGGTAAGCTGCGCGGGCGGAGCGCGCGGAGTGACCCCTGTTACGAGCCCCCAGCCACGGGGTTGGCGGGCAGGTAAGCTGCTTACCTGCTGCGCGTGACGCCGGCCGCGGCGAAGCCGGACGAGGCGGGGTGTCGGTGCGGTGGGCGCAGTGGTGACCCTGGACGTGCGTCGGGCCCTTCTCGCGGATCGCCTCAGCTACGGCTCCCGGTGGGGCCCTCTCGGGGGAAGGGGCCTCGGTCCCGGACCTCGGCGAGGCGTCCCTTCTTTGCTCCGTAAAAGTGTCCATCTCTTTTTTTTTTTTCTTCTGTTGTGGCATATGCAGCAGATGCCTGCTCGTTTTTCGTATGTGGGTAACAACATTTAGCTATATATATATATTTCCGAATTGGTTTAACTGCCACCCGCCTGAATCTATTTAAAATCTAATTTTTTTTTTATTTCAACCGCCCGACCCGACCCGACCCGACCCGCGGATAAAATCTAATTTTTTTAAATTTCATCCGCCCGATCCGCGGATAATCCGCGGACTCCGCGGTTGTGCCCGCAAATCGCGCATCTCTAACACATATACAAGTGGGGCAAAAAAGTATTTAGTCAGCCACCAATTGTGCAAGTTCTCCCACTTAAAATGATGACAGAGGTCTGTAATTTTCATCATAGGTACACTTCAACTGTGAGAGACAGAATGTGAAAAAAAATCCAGGAATTCACATTGTAGGATTTTTAAATAATTAATTTGTAAATTATGGTGGAAAATAAGTATTTGGTCAATAACAAAAATTCAACTCAATACTTTGTAATATAACCTTTGTTGGCAATAACAGAGGTCAAACGATTACTATAGGTCTTTACCAGGTTTGCACACACAGTAGCTGGTATTTTGGCCCATTCCTCCATGCAGATCTTCTCGAGAGCAGTGATGTTTTGGGGCTGTCGTCGAGCAACACGGACTTTCAACTCCCTCCACAGATTTTCTATGGGGTTGAGGTCTGGAGACTGGCTAGGCCACTCCAGGACTTTCAAATGCTTCTTACGGAGCCACTCCTTCGTTGCCCGGGCGGTGTGTTTGGGATCATTGTCATGCTGGAAGACCCAGCCACGTTTCATCTTCAAAGCTCTCACTGATGGAAGGAGGTTTTGGCTCAAAATCTCACGATACATGGCCCCATTCATTCTTTCCTAAACACGGATCAGTCGGCCTGTCCCCTTAGCAGAAAAACAGCCCCAAAGCATGATGTTTCCACCCCCATGCTTCACAGTAGGTATGGTGTTCTTGGGATGCAACTCAGTATTCTTCTTCCTCCAAACACGACGTGTTGAGTTTATACCAAAAAGTTATATTTTGGTTTCATCTGACCACATGGCATTCTCCCAATCCTCTGCTGTATCATCCATGTGCTCTCTGGCAAACTTCAGACGGGCCTGGACATGCACTGGCTTAAGCAGGGGGACACGTCTGACACTGCAGGATTTGATTCCCTGTCGGCGTAGTGTGTTACTGATGGTAAACTTTGTTACTTTGGTCCCAGCTCTCTACAGGTCATTCACCAGGTCCCCCCATGTGGTTCTGGGATTTTTGTTCACCGTTCTCATGATCATTTTGACCCCACGGGATGAGATCTTGCGTGGAGCCCCAGATCGAGGGAGATTATCAGTGGTCTTGTATGTCTTCCATCCATCCATCCATCCATCTTCTTCCGCTTATCCGAGGTCGGGTCGCGGGGGCAGCAGCTTAAGCAGGGAAGCCCAGACTTCCCTCTCCCCAGCCACTTCGTCCAGCTCCTCCCGGGGGATCCCGAGGCGTTCCCAGGCCAGCCGGGCGAGATAGTCTTCCCAGCGTGTCCTGGGTCTTCCCCGTGGCCTCCTACCAGTCGGACGTGCCCGAAACACCTTCCTAGGGAGGCGTTCGGGTGGCATCCTGACCAGATGCCCGAACTACCTCATCTGGCTCCTCTCGATGTGGAGGAGCAGCGGCTTTACTTTGAGCTCCCCCCGAATGACAGAGCTTCTCACCCTATCTCTAAGGGAGAGCCCCGCCACTCGGCGGAGGAAACTCATTTCGGCCGCTTGTACCCGTGATGTTGTCCTTTCGGTCATGACCCAAAGCTCATGACCATAGGTGAGGATGGGAACGTAGATCGACCGGTAAATCGAGAGCTTTGCCTTCCGGCTCAGCTCCTTCTTCACCACAACGGATCGATACAGCGTCCGCATTACTGAAGACGCCGCACCGATCCGCCTGTCGATCTCACGATCCACTCTTCCCCCACTCGTGAACAAGACTCCGAGGTACTTGAACTCCTCCACTTGGGGCACTCCACCCTTTTCCGGGAGAGAACCATGGACTCGGACTTGGAGGTGCTGATTCCCATCCCAGTCGCTTCACACTCGGCTGCGAACCGATCCAGTGAGAGCTGAAGATCTTGGCCGGAGGAAGCCATCAGGACCACATCATCTGCAAATAGCAGAGACCTAATCCTGCAGCCACCAAACCAGATCCCCTCAACGCTCTGACTGCGCCTAGAAATTCTGTCCATAAAGGTTATGAACAGAATCGGTGACAAAGGGCAGCCTTGGCGGAGTCCAACCCTCACTGGAAACGTGTCCGACTTACTGCCGGCAATGCGGACCAAGCTCTGACAATGATTATACAGGGAGTGAACTACCACAATAAGACAGTCCGTTACCCCATACTCTCTGAGCACTCCCCACAGGACTTCCCGGGGTACACGGTCGAATGCCTTCTCCAAGTCCACAAAGCACATGTAGACTGGTTGGGCAAACTCCCATGCACCCTCAAGGACCCTGCCGAGAGTATAGAGCTGGTCCACAGTTCCACGACCAGGAGGAAAACCACACTGTTCCTCCTGAATCCGAGGTTCGACTATCCGGCGTAGCCTCCTCTCTAGTACACCTGAATAGACCTTACCGGGAAGGCTGAGGAGTGTGATCCCACGATAGTTGGAACACACCCTCCGGTTCCCCTTCTTAAAGAGAGGAACCACCACCCCGGTCTGCCAATCCAGAGGTACCGCCCCCGATGTCCACGCGATGTTGCAGAGTCTTGTCAACCAAGACAGTGTCTTCCATTTTCTGATAATTGCTCCCACAGTTGATTTTTTTCACACCAAGCTGCTTGCCTATTGTAGATTCACTCTTCACAGTCTGGTGCAGGTCTACAATTCTTTTCCTGGTGTCCTTCGACAGCTCTTTGGTCTTGGCCATAGTGGAGTTTGGAGTCTGACTGTTTGAGGCTGTGGACAGGTGTCTTTTATACAGATAACGAGTTCAAACAGGTGCCATTAATACAGGTAACGAGTGGAGGACAGAAGAGCTTCTTAAAGAAGAAGTTACAGGTCTGTGAGAGCCAGAGATCTTCCTTGTTTGAAGTGACCAAATACTTATTTACAAAGAAATTATTTAAAATTCCTACAATGTGAATTCCTGGATTTGTTTTCACATTCTGTCTCTCACAGTTGAAGTGTACCTATGATGAAAATTACAGACCTCTGTCATCATTTTAAGTGGGAGAACTTGCACAATCGGTGGCTGACTAAATACTTTTTTGCCCCACTCAAATACACATACAGGTAAAAGCCAGTAAATTAGAATATTTTGAAAAACTTGATTTATTTCAGTAATTGCATTCAAAAAGTGTAACTTGTACATTATATTTATTCATTGCACACAGACTGATGCATTCAAATGTTTATTTCATTTAATTTTGATGATTTGAAGTGGCAACAAATGAAAATCCAAAATTCCGTGTGTCACAAAATTAGAATATTACTTAAGGCTAATACAAAAAAGGGATTTTTAGAAATGTTGGCCAACTGAAAAGTATGAAAATGAAAAATATGAGCATGTACAATACTCAATACTTGGTTGGAGCTCCTTTTGCCTCAATTACTGCGTTAATGCGGCGTGGCATGGAGTCGATGAGTTTCTGGCACTGCTCAGGTGTTATGAGAGCCCAGGTTGCTCTGATAGTGGCCTTCAACTCTTCTGCGTTTTTGGGTCTGGCATTCTGCATCTTCCTTTTCACAATACCCCACAGATTTTCTATGGGGCTAAGGTCAGGGGAGTTGGCGGGCCAATTTAGAACAGAAATACCTTGGTCCGTAAACCAGGCACGGGTAGATTTTGCGCTGTGTGCAGGTGCCAAGTCCTGTTGGAACTTGAAATCTCCATCTCCATAGAGCAGGTCAGCAGCAGGAAGCATGAAGTGCTCTAAAACTTGCTAGTAGACGGCTGCGTTGACCCTGGATCTCAGGAAACAGAGTGGACCGACACCAGCAGATGACATGGCACCCCAAACCATCACTGATGGTGGAAACTTTACACTAGACTTCAGGCAACGTGGATCCTGTGCCTCTCCTGTCTTCCTCCAGACTCTGGGACCTCGATTTCCAAAGGAAATGCAAAATTTGCATGGTTGGGTGATGGTTTGTGGTGCCATGTCATCTGCTGGTGTCGGTCCACTCTGTTTCCTGAGATCCAGGGTCAACGCAGCCGTCTACCAGCAAGTTTTAGAGCACTTCATGCTTCCTGCTGCTGACCTGCTCTATGGAGATGGAGATTTCAAGTTCCAACAGGACTTGGCGCCTGCACACAGCGCAAAATCTACCCGTGCCTGGTTTACGGACCATGGTATTTCTCTTCTAAATTGGCCCGCCAACTCCCCTGACCTTAGCCCCATAGAAAATCTGTGGGGTATTGTGAAAAGGAAGATGCAGAATGCCAGACCCAAAAACGCAGAAGAGTTGAAGGCCACTATCAGAGCAACCTGGGCTCTCATAACACCTGAGCAGTGCCAGAAACTCATCGACTCCATGCCACGCCGCGTTAACGCAGTAATTGAGGCAAAAGGAGCTCCAACCAAGTATTGAGTATTGTACATGCTCATATTTTTCATTTTCATACTTTTCAGTTGGCCAACATTTCTAAAAATCCCTTTTTTGTATTAGCCTTAAGTAATATTCTAATTTTGTGACACACGGAATTTTGGATTTTCATTTGTTGCCACTTCAAATCATCAAAATGAAATGAAATAAACATTTGAATGCATCAGTCTGTGTGCAATGAATAAATATAATGTACAAGTTACACCTTTTGAATGCAATTACTGAAATAAATCAAGTTTTTCAAAATATTCTAATTTACTGGCTTTTACCTGTGTACGGTCACCACATCTCCTCGTACCATCTCAACATCTGACACAGGTCCGAAACTTGTGACAAAGATGTCTGTTTTCACTTCAGTAATACCACCTGCAACACAAATCAAAAGTGCACAATAATACAAGATAGAGCAAATCATGTGCATTTTAATACGCAAGGTTTCCAATGCGTACCTCCTGATCCAGGTCGTAGTCTGTTGTCATAACCATCCAAGAGTCGATCCAGAATGCGAGTGATGTTTTCTGAGTAAATCTTTTCATTTGCGTTCCCGTTAGCGAGACTGGAAATAACACGACAGAACATTTCATGTTTAAAATGTCCGGCATATGATTGACAAGACTTACCTTATCCCACAGATACAGGCAAGAAGGCAGTACAGGAAAAAGATGGCCATCTTTATTAATAGATGCTCGACAAAGTCTTCTTTTTGATTACATATAATTTTAAAAAAAAATAGGTATGTAAAAAGGAGCAGAAAATAGTTACGTTCCTTTTGGTGCTGTGACCTGTACTTGTGCATAAGGGCACTATGGACATCAGGAAAGGACTAGTAATCCAATTAACAGATTAGGAAATCCTTTAGACAAACGGTGTATTCTTTTGGATCCATAAGCAATAATCAGATGGGTGATACACCTTGATTGGTCAGAATGAGTTAACAAGAAAAAGTAAGCTTTAAAACGTTTAAAACCCTTCTTTCATAGATCTTAACAAGGCTGTGTCGTTTATAATGGACACTAGATGGCGCACAGGCTTTAATGCCTTACAGTAAAGTATTGAAGATGCGATATATGACTCTTTGACGGGAGTCGGATCTTGAAGAGTCGTTTTTTTTTATAAGAGCTGTTCAAAAGACTGGCTTGTTTTTATATTCATTTTTTTAGTAACTTGTTTTCATCTTAACTAACTTGTTTTCACCAATGAATGAATCAACCACTCGTGGGAGTAATAAGCTAAAAGTTTGGTCAATAAATCAAAATGTATACATTACAGCAATACAGACACTATTGGTGGAAATGATTGTAAAATATTGGTAGTAATCGAATTTGGCTTTTGTTTTCATAAATATTCCACAAGATGGTGCCATTTCCCCGTTATTTGACGGTGACGTCACTAAGCCCGCTTTACATTGTCATCTATATTCTACGTTTCCTTTTGGCTTTTGTTCATTTTGTTTTATTTTACAGTTGCTAATATTTATTTATAAATCTAAATACAGCGGCTAAAAGGTCGTATAAGGTATAAAAGGCTAAAAAGTTTAGGATTTTAGTATAACTCCTTCTTTAAGATAATAGTATATACAGGTAAAAGCCAGTAAATTAGAATATTTTGAAAAACTTGATTTATTTCAGTAATTGCATTCAAAAGGTGTAACTTGTACATTATATTTATTCATTGCACACAGACTGATGCATTCAAATGTTTATTTCATTTAATTTTGATGATTTGAAGTGGCAACAAATGAAAATCCAAAATTCCGTGTGTCACAAAATTAGAATATTACTTAAGGCTAATACAAAAAAGGGATTTTTAGAAATGTTGGCCAACTGAAAAGTATGAAAATGAAAAATATGAGCATGTACAATACTCAATACTTGGTTGGAGCTCCTTTTGCCTCAATTACTGCGTTAATGCGGCGTGGCATGGAGTCGATGAGTTTCTGGCACTGCTCAGGTGTTATGAGAGCCCAGGTTGCTCTGATAGTGGCCTTCAACTCTTCTGCGTTTTTGGGTCTGGCATTCTGCATCTTCCTTTTCACAATACCCCACAGATTTTCCATGGGGCTAAGGTCAGGGGAGTTGGCGGGCCAATTTAGAACAGAAATACCATGGTCCGTAAACCAGGCACGGGTAGATTTTGCGCTGTGTGCAGGCGCCAAGTCCTGTTGGAACTTGAAATCTCCATCTCCATAGAGCAGGTCAGCAGCAGGAAGCATGAAGTGCTCTAAAACTTGCTGGTAGACGGCTGCGTTGACCCTGGATCTCAGGAAACAGAGTGGACCGACACCAGCAGATGACATGGCACCCCAAACCATCACTGATGGTGGAAACTTTACACTAGACTTCAGGCAACGTGGATCCTGTGCCTCTCCTGTCTTCCTCCAGACTCTGGGACCTCGATTTCCAAAGGAAATGCAAAATTTGCATGGTTGGGTGATGGTTTGGGGTGCCATGTCATCTGCTGGTGTCGGTCCACTCTGTTTCCTGAGATCCAGGGTCAACGCAGCCGTCTACCAGCAAGTTTTAGAGCACTTCATGCTTCCTGCTGCTGACCTGCTCTATGGAGATGGAGATTTCAAGTTCCAACAGGAATTGGCGCCTGCACACAGCGCAAAATCTACCCGTGCCTGGTTTACGGACCATGGTATTTCTGTTCTAAATTGGCCCGCCAACTCCCCTGACCTTAGCCCCATAGAAAATCTGTGGGGTATTGTGAAAAGGAAGATGCAGAATGCCAGACCCAAAAACGCAGAAGAGTTGAAGGCCACTATCAGAGCAACCTGGGCTCTCATAACACCTGAGCAGTGCCAGAAAGTCATCGACTCCATGCCACGCCGCATTAACGCAGTAATTGAGGCAAAAGGAGCTCCAACCAAGTATTGAGTATTGTACATGCTCATATTTTTCATTTTCATACTTTTCAGTTGGCCAACATTTCTAAAAATCCCTTTTTTGTATTAGCCTTAAGTAATATTCTAATTTTGTGACACACGGAATTTTGGATTTTCATTTGTTGCCACTTCAAATCATCAAAATTAAATGAAATAAACATTTGAATGCATCAGTCTGTGTGCAATGAATAAATATAATGTACAAGTTACACCTTTTGAATGCAATTACTGAAATAAATCAAGTTTTTCAAAATATTCTAATTTACTGGCTTTTACCTGTAAATGGTACACGTACTGACACGTGTACAAGGATATTTCACATGTTTTTACTGTGTATATAATTGAACAGTGTTTATGTTGTGTACAAGGTGTTTTAATAATATGTTGTGCAAAGGAAATGTCATAATTTTTGGAAGCTCATCTTGTATTTGACATTGTTTATAGGGTTAGGCGCAATAAGCGTTGATTGATTGATTGATTGAAACTCTTATTAGTAGATTGCACAGTACAGTACATATTCCGTACAATTGACCACTAAATGGTAACACCCCAATAAGTTTTTCAACTTGTTTAAGTCGGGTCCACGTAAATCAATTCATGGTACAAATATATATTATCAGCATAATACAGTCATCACACAAGTTAATCATCAGAGTATATACATGGAATTATTTACATTATTTACATTATTCAACTTCAGCCTAAACCCTTTCGGTCTGCAACATTTTCAATTTATGAATGTACAAACCCCGTTTCCATATGTAACACGTGGCTTGGCATTGTCTTGCTGAAATAAGCAGGGGCGTCCATGGTAACGTTGCTTGGATGGCAACATATGTTGCTCCAAAACCTGTATGTACCTTTCATCATTTAATGGCGCCTTCACAGATGTGTAAGTTACCCATGTCTTGGGCACTAATACACCCCCATACCATCACACATGCTGGCTTTTCAACTTTGCGCCTATAACAATCCGGATGGTTCTTTTCCTCTTTGGTCCGGAGGACACGACGTCCACAGTTTCCAAAAACAATTTGAAATGTGGACTCGTCAGACCGCAGAACACTTTTCCACTTTGTATCAGTCTATCTTAGATGAACTCAGGCCCAGCGGAGCCGACGGCGTTTCTGGGTGTTGTTGATAAACGGTTTTCGCCTTGCATAGGAGAGTTTTAACTTGCACTTACAGATGTAGCGACCAACTGTAGTTACTGACAGTGGGTTTCTGAAGTGTTCCTGAGCCCATGTGGTGATATCCTTTACACACTGATGTCGCTTGTTGATGCAGTACAGCCTGAGGGATGGAAGGTCACGAGCTTAGCTGCTTACGTGCAGTGATTTCTCCAGATTCTCTGAACCCTTTGATGATATTACGGACCGTAGATGGTGAGATCCCTAAATTTCTTGCAATAGCTGGTTGAGAAAGGTTTTTCTTAAACTGTTCAACAATTTGCTCACGTATTTGTTGACAAAGTGGTGACCCTCGCCCCATCCTTGTTTGTGAACGACTGAGCATTTCATGGAATCTACTTTTATACCCAATCATGGCACCCACCTGTTCCCAATTTGCCTGTTCACCTGTGGGATGTTCCAAATAAGTGTTTGATGAGCATTCCTCAACTTTATCAGTATTTATTGCCACCTTTCCCAACTTCTTTGTCACGTGTTGCTGGCATCAAATTCTAAAGTTAATGATTATTTGCAAAAAAAAAAAAAAAAATGTTTATCAGTTTGAACATCAAATATGTTGTCTTTGTAGCATATTCAACTGAATATGGGTTGAAAATGATTTGCAAATCATTGTATTCCGTTTATATTTACATCTAACACAATTTCCCAACTCATATGGAAACGGAGTTTGTACAACTGTTTGTTTATGTAAAACTATTTGTTTATTTTGTTGACCACTGACCGAAGAAATAATAAACTAACTAACTAACTAACTAACTAACTAACTAACTAACGTCCTGCGTGAGTGCGCGCGCATTTCACGTGAATAAGAGTCGTCTGAGGACGACTTAAACTCGGTCATGTCATTACTCCATACTTGCCAACCCTCCCGGATTTTCCGGGAGACTCCCGAAATTCAGCGCCTCTCCCGAAAACCTCCCGGGACAAATTTTCTCCCGAAAAACTCCCGAAATTCAGGCGGACCTGAGTGACGTGTTGACAACACACAACAACAGTGTCTACCGTAAAGCAGTTCGTCTGCCGTAAACAGCAATGTTGTGACACTTTTAAACAGGACAATACTGCCATCTACTGTACATGCATATGTGACCCACCCATAATGTGTCACATTTTTGTGTTGATTTATTTATTTTATTTTGTGGTTTGAATTCGTTTTTGGAGCTGTCATTACACATTTATCAGTATTCACATTGGTCAGTAGGGGGCAGTAGGGCGTTTCTTCCCAATTGAATGCTATCACCTGCAGACCGGAAGTGTCTTGTCATTCTGATGAGCGCGACCAGTCTGTGAACAATTGAAACGTCCTGTGTGCTTTTTCCTCCTGATTATTGTAATGCCCTTTATGTTGGCATTAGCCAGGCCTCCCTCGCCCGCCTGCAGCTCGTGCAGAACTCTGCTGCTCGTCTGCTAACACAGACCCGCAGACGTGAGCACATCACCCCTATTTTAGCGTCCCTTCACTGGCTCCCTGTGCGTTACCGAATACATTTTAAACTCCTTTTATTTGTTTTTAAATGTCTAAACAACCTCGCGCCAACCTATCTCTCCGACCTCCTTCAGCCTTACTGCCCCACCCGATCCTTAAGATCAGCCGATCAGCTGCTGTTGACGGTCCCTGACACAAGGCTGAAGCTTAGAGGTGACAGAGCTTTCGCCGTTGCTGCTCCCAAGCTCTGGAACGACCTACCCCTGAGTGTTAGACAAGCCTCCTCTCTTCCTGTTTTTAAATCTCTCTTAAAAACATACTTTTATTCCATGGCTTTTAACACTGAGTGATATCCATCCTGCAATGGCGCCCCATAATACACCTGCTGTGATCCTGTTTTTATGTTTTTATTAATTCTATTTTAATTATTTATTTTTTATCGTGTTCTGTTTGTGTTGTGTTGTGTTTGCTCGGTACTCGTTTTATCTTTTAACCTGCTCATTGTACAGCACTTTGGCTACCCCTGTGGTAAATTTTAAATGTGCTCTATAAATAAAGTTGATTTGATTTGATTTGATTTGATAACAGGTTAGTTTTGGTGAATCAACTCACTGAATAATATCCATGTGATCTTTATAAGTTTAAGTACACATTCTGATGGTGGAGCCTAACTCTAAAGTGTTTGTGAGTTGTAGTTTGTAAATGAACACTGAAATTCAAGTATTTATTTTATATATATATATATATATATATATATATATATATATATATATATATATATGTATATATACATATATATATATATATATATATATATATATATATATATATATATATATATACATATATATATATATATATATATATATATATATATATATATATATATATATATATATATATGTATATATATATATATATATATAGCTAGAATTCACTGAAAGTCAAGTATTTCTTATATATATATATATATATATATATATCCATCCATTTTCTACCGCTTATTCCCTTTGGGGTCGCGGGGGGCGCTGGAGCCTATCTCAGCTACAATCGGGCGGAAGGCGGGGTACACCCTGGACAAGTCGCCACCTCATCGCAGGGCCAACACAGATAGACAGACAACATTCACACTCACATCCACACACTAGGGCCAATTTAGTGTTGCCAATCAACTTATCCCCAGGTGCATGTCTTTGTGTATATATATATATATATATATATATCTTAACCACGCCCCCAACCACGCCCCCCGCCCCACCCCCGACCACGCCCCCGCCCCCACCCCCCACCTCCCGAAATCGGAGGTCTCAAGGTTGGCAAGTATGCATTACTCCTTCAATAAATAAAGGCAAACAATGCTAATAGTAATTCTTCTTATGGTTCTGAGAGGGCAGCGTGGGCAATGTTCATATAGAACGGCTCTCAAACGGAACAAATTACAACTGCAAATCGGTTCTCATCGGTCACTTGAAAGAGCCGTTCAAAAGACTCAACTCGGTCGCGAACGTCACATCTCTACCGGATATGACATCACCGCTTTGCGAGCAACACAACTAATCAACAAAACATCCAAGATGTGCGGAACTGTCGTCAAATAATCATTACACTAATAGCTATTAATAAATTACCTTTACGTTGATAACGTTAATAAATGTCGGTGCACTTCGACGAGAGGAGCGGGGTTGTCCCATGCCAGACAAGCTGGGGCTCCTGGAGCCAAACTATGGAGGAGATCTTCATCGAAGTCAACGTTCCTCCGGGGACATCTGCCAAACAAGTCAAATGTCGTTTGGGAGCCAGAGACATGGAGCTCCACGTCGAAGGGAAAGAAGTTATAAAGGTAGACATGTTGAGTCAGTCCACATTACCACGACCAAAGTATAGTTTAGCTTCTTTGGAGCAACAACAAACCCACAACAATACTTAAGCGACATTCTCAAAACTTTGCAGACGAACTAGTCGAGGAATAAAAGGTTGAATGTTGACGTTGAAGTGTGAGCAATAGATATATACATTATTGTATTAATGTGAAGACCTACCACCTCTTCTTCATCCATTAATGTGCGTTGGCAGGAGTAGTGCGGCCATTTTCTAGTGAACATTCCCGCCACCTATAGGACCGGAAGCAGAAACTCTTATTACATTTGTATGTTTATTCCAATATCTTAGTTTTCCCTTAACATTGCCCAAGGTATGTACTGTAATTTTTGTTCTCATATTTGCTTGATAATGTTTTTTCAATAACCTTTTCCTTATTATCATCACTGCACATGAATTGATTTACAAACCCCGTTTCCATATGAGTTGGGAAATTGTGTTAGATGTAAATATAAACGGAATACAATGATTTGCAAATCCTTTTCAACCCATATTCAATTGAATGCACTACAAAGACAAGATATGTGATGTTCAAACTCATAAACTTTATTTTTATTTTTTTGTAAATAATGATTAACTTTAGAATCTGTTCATAACTTTTATGGACAGAATTTCTAGGCGCAGTCAAGGCGTTGAGGGGATCTGGTTTGGTGGCTGCAGGATTAGGTCTCTGCTTTTTGCAGATGATGTGGTCCTGATGGCTTCATCTGGCCAGGATCTTCAGCTCTCGCTGGATCGGTTCGCAGCCGAGTGTGAAGCGACTGGGATGAGAATCAGCACCTCCAAGTCCGAGTCCATGGTTCTCGCCCGGAAAAGGGTGGAGTGCCATCTCCGGGTTGGGGAGGAGATCTTGCCCCAAGTGGAGGAGTTCAAGTACCTCGGAGTCTTGTTCACGAGTGAGGGAAGAGTGGATCGTGAGATCGACAGGCGGATCGGTGCGGCGTCTTCAGTAATGCGGACGCTGTATCGATCCGTTGTGGTGAAGAAGGAGCTGAGCCGGAAGGCAAAGCTCTCAATTTACCGGTCGATCTACGTTCCCATCCTCACCTATGGTCATGAGCTTTGGGTTATGACCGAAAGGACAAGATCACGGGTACAAGCGGCCGAAATGAGTTTCCTCCGCCGGGTGGCGGGGCTCTCCCTTAGAGATAGGGTGAGAAGCTCTGTCATCCGGGAGGAGCTCAAAGTAAAGCCGAGAGGAGCCAGATGAGGTGGTTCGGGCATCTGGTCAGGATGCCACCCGAACGCCTCCCTAGGGAGGTGTTTAGGGCACGTCCGACCGGTAGGAGGCCGCGGGGAAGACCCAGGACACGTTGGGAAGACTATGTCTCCCGGCTGGCCTGGGAACGCCTCGGGGTCCCACTGGAAGAGCTGGACAAAGTGGCTGGAGAGAGGGAAGTCTGGGCTTCCCTGCTTAGGCTGCTGCCCCCGCGACCCGACCTCGGATAAGCGGAAGAAGATGGATGGATGGATGGATGGATTAACTTTAGAATTTGATGTCAGCAACATGTGCCAAAGTAGTTGGGAAATGGCCTTTCCTTTTAACAACACTCAGTAAACGTTTGGGAACTGAGGAGACACATTTTTGAAGCTTCTCCGGTGGAATTCTTTCCCATTCTTGCTTGATGTACAGCTTAAGTTGTTCAACAGTCCGGGGGTCTCCGTTGTGTTATTTTAGGCTTCATAATGCGCCACACATTTTCAATGGGAGACAGGTCTGGACTACAGGCAAGCCAGTCTAGTACCCGCACTCTTTTACTATGAAGCCACGTTGATGTAACTCGTGGCTTGGCATTGTCTTGCTGAAATAAGCAGGGGCGTCCATGGTAACGTTGCTTGGATGGCAACATATGTTGCTCCAAAACCTGTATGTACCTTTCAGCATTAATGGCGCCTTCACAGATGTGTAAGTTACCCATGTCTTGGGCACTAATACACCCCCATACCATCACAGATGCTGGCTTTTGAACTTTGCGCCTATAACAATCCAGATGGTTCTTTTCCTCTTTGGTCCGGAGGACACGACGTCCACAGTTTCCAAAAACAATTTGAAATGTGGACTCGTCAGACCACAGAACACTTTTCCACTTTGTATCAGTCCATCTTAGATGAGCTCAGGCCCAGCGAAGCGGACGGCGTTTCTGGGTGTTGTTGATAAACGTTTTTTGCCTTGCATAGGAGAGTTTTAACTTGCACTTACAGATGTAGCGACCAACTGTAGTTACTGACAGTGGGTTTCTGAAGTGTTCCTGAGCCCATGTGGTGATATCCTTTACACACTGATGTCGCTTGTTGATGCAGTACAGCCTGAGGGATGGAAGGTCACGGGCTTAGCTGCTTACGTGCAGGGATTTTTCCAGATTCTCTGAACCCTTTGATGATATTACGGACCGTAGATGGTGAAATCCCTGAATTCCTTGCAACAGCTGGTTGAGAAAGGTTTTTCTTAAACTGTTCAACAATTTGCTCACGCATTTGTTGACAAAGTGGTGACCCTCGCCCCATCCTTGTTTGTGAATGACTGAGCATTTCATGGAATCTACTTTTATACCCAATCATGGCACCCACCTGTTCCCAATTTGCCTGTTCACCTGTGGGATGTTCCAAATAAGTGTTTGATGAGCATTCCTCAACTTTTCAGTATTTATTGCCACCTTTCCCAACTTCTTTGTCACGTGTTGCTGGCATCAAATTCTAAAGTTAATGGTTATTTGCAAAAAAAAAAATTGTTTATCAGTTTGAACATCAAATATGTTGTCTTTGTAGCATATTCAACTGAATATGGGTTGAAAATGATTTGCAAATCATTTTATTCCCTTTATTTTTACATCTAACACAATTTCCCAACTCATATGGAAACAGGGTTTGTACGTGGACCACGACTTAAACAATTTTAAAAACTTATTGGGGTGTTACCATTTAGTAATCAATTGTACAGAATATGTACTGTACTGTGCAACCTACTAATAAAAGTTTCAATCAATCAATCAAGCTATTAATTCATTGCGACACACTCCTTTCTCTTTAAGAAATAACGAAACTCATAAACACAGGACGTGAACAAACATTAAATGACGAAAATGTAAGTAAACAAATAATTGTGGGAAATAATTCCGAAAGGCAAATATGGACAAAATGGTAAGAATAATTACTTTCTGCTTCTTTCTACTCTCTTTTTTGGACATATAAGTTCCAGCTCCCCCCGCAATCCCAAAGGGGACAATCGGTAGAAAAAGGATGGATGGATGTTAAATTGTGCAAATGTGACCATGTTATGTTCTTTAATGTAACTTGTCAATCATCAAAACAAACGACAGTCGTCACTCGTTTATCGAGGAATCCTTCATTTTAAATCAAGTATTTTTTTACAGCAACCTGTTAACAAGCTTCTAAATACATTTTAAACTTTATAAGAGCCCTTTACACACAAAATAACACCCTTTCGTCACCTTTTCTCTCTTTTAATCCAATATATAATGCGGTTGTGAGGCTGAGCCAATCAGTGGCCATGATACGAGACAGCACATTCTGATTGGTTGGGACTCCTTTACTGGCCAATAGTATTGTAGTATTTAAAGTTTTAGTTTATTTAGCCATGTTTATGCTTGAAAATGTTTAATTTGCAATCACGAAATTGTAGAATGATATTAAAAAAAAAAAAAAGTTTTAATCTGCGATTTGGTGAAACAATGTTTGAAGCGTGGTGTGGCAAGGGACGACCCTATATCAAACCATGGGAGGAGGTAATATCTTAAGGCTGTAAAGTGCATGCCTCTTTTAGAGGATACAATTGCTTTGGTAGGTTTCATGAGGAATTTTAAACATTTATGCAGACATGTTAAAAATACTTCATTTCACCATGCACACTTTATTACCATTATGTCGATCTTTTGACAGGGGCGGTTGTTTGGCACAACTGTTTCGGATGAGGCCACGTGGACACTGGGTAGGACAAGCGCAAACAGTCATTCAGCTTATTGTACAATTGATTCTACCACGTCACTCATGTTCGCTTGCTTTCTTTATAGAGGATAAGTGTCTCATCCGAATTGTCCTGATGAAGACCAACAGAGAGGCTGGGAACTGCTGGTCTTCCTTGTTGGAGGGAGAGTACTCTGCCAATGCTTGGGTCCAGGACCAGATGCAGAGAAAGCTCACACTGGAAAGGTTCCAGCGAGAGGTTAGTGGTTTTTATGCTAAACTGTTGATCAAATGGCTTCCACTTCCAATTATAGATATGAATTAATTGAATATGTCCTCTCCAGAATCCTGGATTTGACTTCAGCGGGGCAGAGATTTCTGGAAACTTTGCTGGTGGTGGTCCAGACTTTTCCAGTTTACAAAAGTGACCTGCCACAGTAAGCTAATACTAACATACCTGCCAACTACTCCGGTTTTCCCGTAATTAGTACGGTTTTCATCAACCTATTCCGGGTTACAGTTGCAGTGATAAAAAATACGGTTTTTCATTAAAAGAAAAAAAAAAATTAAATTTTATTCACGAAATCGCGTAACAACAATGACAATCGACACTGCTTCCCGTAACTTCCTATCGAGCCATTCCGAATGCCATGCGCGAGGCTATTTATAGCACCGCTGCCAAGCACGAGGCCATTGTTTCCAAACGAGCGAACGATCATGGAATCAGCCGGAGAAAAATCGCATACGAGTCTTAAACCGAAAAGAAAACTGCAGTCATTCCGTGAAGAATATTCAAAAGCCTATCCGGGAATAATTATCCGTTCCAAAAAGGGTGAAAACTACGCCAATTGCACCTTGTGCAGACAAGATTTTTCGATCGGACACGGAGGAATTAGCGATGTAAAAGACCACGTTGGGACAAAAAAAACACAAGTCTAATGCCGTTGCTAGCGATACAAGTGGAAAACTTTCAACGTTTTTCGTCGCCCAAACAGATTCTTTGGATGTGATAAATGCCGAAGTTTTATTTACGGAGGCAATAATTGAGCAAACAAAAAGGTAATGACACCAATGTTATCTATTGGAATTGTTTAGTACTGTTATACTGTTAAAAGTGTTTATACTATTTATGCTTTCAAGTCCAAGTTGAAGAAATCTTGTTAAATGTTGACAGCATAACTACCAAAATACAGAAGTATGTCCTTAATATTTTTGCAGTGCTATTTCTGTTGAAAAGTTCAAATGATTACATTAGAGATGTGATGTGCCACTTTTCAAGTGTCTGATGGCTTCAATTCATTTTCATTCATTTTTCATATTTTGAATTCTTTTGAAAGGCTTACAAAAAAACTACATTTGAATTGTAATTCCATGCTATTGACAGGACTATTAATTTTAATGAAGTTAGCTTACCATGTTTACAGTATGATGATTGTGATAGAAATGTAAATTTTAGGCACAGAATATTTTTTACAATTGAACAAGGCAGTAGATTATACAAGCTTGGACAGAAAGTTAATAATGACACCAATTTTTTTTTTTATGGAATTGTTTAGTACTGTTTTACCATTTGTTTACTGTAAAAGTTGTTTACTTTCAATTAACAAATTGAAGTCTTGTGAAAGGTTGACAGGATAACTGGCATTAACTGTCAAAATAATTTCAAACTATTGAAGTTAGCTTACAGAATAAACATGTCAATCAACCCATATGATTTTTGCTGTAATATTTTTGTTTTGAAAAGTCACTGTGACTGATAGAAAAGTGATGGTTTTAGCAACATTTTAACCTGTCTGAATGCTAATAATCATTTTGCGTCGGGGGGCGAAGGAACCCCCCCACCAGGACTTTGTCCTGGACCTACCGGGGCCTGTGGCCCCTGGACCCTGGCTACTAGGTTTTTCTGATTTCAAAAGTTGGCAGGTATGTACTAAGGTTGTCAGGTCAGCCTAATGAACACTATTGCTCGTATCAATGGTGCACTGGAGCTGCAGATCAATTGGATCTAATAATTTGGGAAGCCAAGTTTCACTGCCAATGGATATTACTTTTGAGTTTTGTCCCGCCACTCAGCAGATTAATGTCGACTTAATGGTGTTGCACCTGAATTGACAAGCACTCAGAAATAGCTTTTCAATAAAGTTTTATTGAAAGGTACAAGAACATCTTTAGATGGTGTATTCAGTCATTTTGAAGTCAAAGTGACACTTGGCATACAACATAAAGAAACTGGCAATGCAAATTCCAAAACGTGTGGCGCTTCACTCTGTGCCATCGTATGCATCAAATGGCGAGAACAACTCATCGTTAACAGCTGAAGACCGCATACGGTTAGGGTTCAACAATAGCTTCAACTTGCTTTTTGACGGGGGGGAAAAAAAATCACCTTGGGTAGGAAGGAGGAGTGTGCATTCAAGACAGTTTAGCAACCTAGGGTGGAAGTTAAGGATTTTGGGCCCGATTTCTTGGTTCCGTATTTGTATTTCTCAAAATCCTTCTCCCTCCTCTTCCACATGGTGGACTGAGGACCTAGGTGGTTCAATACTTATTAGCTTAAAACCAACAACCCGTTCCAGGAAATACACCATGGTACGGATTTGAACAAGATCATACTCGTGCACTCGCACACCCGCAAAAAGGAAAAGTGACTAGAATAGTTTTTAGTAATGTAGGGAAACAGTTTTAACTTAAAGAACGCCATCTCACTGATGAGGATCTTTAAGTAAAAACAGATGTTTTGTGAGCCGGATCACCTGATAAATTACATCCAATCAAAGAATAATTTGGGGCGTCAGGTGACGGCGCGGTGGCCGGAAGTTTAGCAGGCAGACTCGGGTATGGTGGGAAGATGAGTGATCTTGTAGAAGCTGTGCTTCAGCTGGCGAGCGGTTCTTCCCGAAATTGTCCAGCGAAGTCTCTGGCTGTTCGGCCTGGAGCACTTGGCGGCGGCGTATTCAGTCAGGCATTTCCCCACCAACTCCCGCACACAAACAAGATCGCCATCTTTGATCTGTGAACAATTCCCACGTTTGTTCAGACTTAGACCGTTTTTACTGAGAGCCGGTGTTGACCTAACATGTTACTTACAGTCAGTAGCTTCTGCAGATTGTTCAGGGCCTCAGAAATGTTCTCGCTGTGCTGCGGGTCATGTTGGTCCTCGACCCCAAAACACAAGAGAGCCATAGCAAGCAGAGAGGGCTGCAAACAGATAAGACAAGGTGCTCACTGTAACAGTGCAATAAAACCTCAGGATCTGGCCAGGCACTGTAGCCTTCAAAATAAACAGTGTAGTGAAGCCTTGGTTTAGCATGCAAGTAGTTAACATGTTGCCACATTGCAGTATGGTTTTTTTTTCTACTTTAATCCAAAAGTATTGTTTGCTCATGATGACCCCTTCAAATGTACCGTATTTTCCGCACCATAAGCCGCCCTGGGTTATAAGCCGCGCCTTCAATGAACGGCATATTTCAAAACTTTGTCCACCTATAAGCCGCCCCGTGTTATAAGCCGCATCTAACTGCGCTAAAGGGAATGTCAAAAAAACAGTCAGATAGGTCAGTCAAACTTTAATAATATATTAAAAACCAGCGTGATGTGGGCGCGCATGGAGTCGTATATCAACATGGACGGAGCTGCGTGAAAAAAGCCACCCGGCCTCTTCGCGTAAACTTACCTTAACCACTCGCTCATCTTTTCTTCATCCATCCATCCCTTCGAGTTAGCTTTTATGATGACGCCGGCAGGAAAGGTCTCTTTTGGCAAGGTCTTCCTTTTGAATATCACCATGGGTGGAAGTTTCTGGCCATTAGCATGGCAAGCTAGAACCACAGTGAAGGATGACTTCTCATTCCCTGTGGTGCGAATATTCACCGTATGTGCTCCCGTTGTATCCACAGTGCGGTTCACAGGAATATCAAAAGTCAGTGGAACCTCGTCCATGTTGATAATGTTCTCTGGCCGGATCTTTTTTTCAGCTATCTTGTTTTTACAATATGCACGGAAAGTAGCCAGCTTTTCTTGAAAGTCTTTAGGCAGTTGCTGTGAAATAGTAGTCCGTGTGCGGATGGAGAGATTGCGTCTTTTCATGAACCGGAAACCTGTCGCTTAGTAGGAGCCATTTTGTGGTCTTTACAGATGTAAACACACAAAGGAAATGAAACGTAATATCCGCGCGCTTCTTCTTCTTCTTCTACGGGGGCGGGTGGTTGCTTACAGTAGAAGAAGAAGCGCTTCCTCTTCTATGGGGGCGGGTGCTTACCTTGGCGGTTGCTTGGCGTAGAAGAAGAAGCGCTTCCTCTTCTATGGGGGCGGGTGCTTACCTTGGCGGTTGCTTGGCGTAGAAGAAGAAGCACTTCCTCTTCTACGGGGAAAAAAGATGGCGGCTGTTTACCGTAGTTGCGAGACCTAAACTTTATGAAAATGAATCTTAATATTAATCCATATATAAAGCGCACCGGGTTATAAGCCGCACTGTCAGCTTTTGAGTAAATTTGTGGTTTTTAGGTGCGGCTAATAGTGCGGAAAATACGGTACTGTAGATTAGGGATGTCCCGATCCAATATTTGGATCGGATCGGCCGCCGATATTTGCAAAAAAATGCGTATCGGCAAGGCATGGGAAAATGCCAATCCAGATCCAGTTTAAAAAAACTCCGGTCCGTGTTGTCCAACGCACCGATTTAAATAATACATTCCACTTTTCTGCTGCTCCCTAAGTTCCGTTCCGCATTTTCCAGCACACCTTCAACACATCCACACTTCTGTGGATTCACACGCAGTTGCTTTTAGCTGCTGGCATTACACGACAGGCTCTTCTCACTCTTTCCTGTGTCTCCCTCTCACAGACAGCAAGCGCACCTTCTTACACACGTCACATACTGTCACGACACACGTCACGTCATACGTCACATACGTATACGCCCTCTCCCAGCAGAGAGGTAGCAGCATGGCTAACGTTAGCTGTGGTGCTAGCGCAGCCTTGCAACGCCTGTGCAATTGCTACGGCAAATCTATGCCACGCACAAAATCAAATAAAAAAATAAGCGCATAACAATTTTCGACACACGGACACGACAGAGACAACAGTTTTCGTCATCATTGTTCAAATATTGTGACGTCTGTCGAGACGCTTATCTCCATTCGGTGCCACACGTCCACACCATCAAAATGCCGAGGCAAACATTTCCAGTTAAACACCGTATGAAAAAAATAGTGATTTTTTTAGTTGTGATTTCCTTCTCTGCATGAAAGTTGAAAGTAGCATATATTAATGCAGTATGAAGAAGAATGTTTTAATGTAGACACATAGAATCATCATACTGCTGTGATTATATGCATCAAGTGTTCATTCAAGGCTAAGGCAAAATATGGAGATATATATTGTGTATCGCAATATGGCCTTAAAATATCGCAATATTAAAAAAAAAGGCCATATCGCCCAGCCCTAGTTCAATGATGCCATTTCTGTTTGTCATGTATAATTTTGTCTATTTTGTGTTTATCCTTGAATAAACAGGTCAGTGTCTTGTTACCAACCATTGTGTATTATTCAAACTCCCCTAATTCAGCTGGCTAGTTGTTATCAAGAGTACTAAACCCTTTTCAACATGATTCTGACAACTAAGTAGGCTAAATAACTTTAAACTTTAATACATGCTCGGATAGGCCAGTATCGGTCAATATCGGTATCGGATTGGAAGTGCAAAAACAATATCGGTATCGGATCGGAAGTGCAAAAACCTGGATCGGGACATCCCTTACTGTAGATTGATTGTTCATGTTATTTATTAGCGTGGTTTCACTGTATTTGTCTATTGTGCCGATCGGTATCGAACAATTTTCATGCAAAAGTATATTAGCCATTGCCGATTTATGTCTTTTAATGCCAATCACATGGACACTATTTATCTTTGGTCCCCCAGCAAAAGGCCAACAGCTAATTATTTGTCTCGATACATAGTGTGGAGCCGCTCCCCCTAAATTAATAATAATTACCTCAATTACTGCTCATTAACAGAAAATTTAATTCTATTTTTTTTAGTATCATTATCAAGTGTCATTTTTATCATCATCACTGAAGGATAAGGCTAAACATGCATGCTAATAACTAAGCAAGCTTGAAACACCACCAAGAAATAAATGCTTAGATTTAAAAGTAGTGTTGATAGAACCACGTTGTAGCAGAAAGTAGGCAGATATTAACAAGTAGATTAATAAGTTAGAGAGAGGGCATTATAACAATTGTTGATGTGTCAGCATTGTCAGTCAGTACAAGACACATAGGGTGGATTGATCATTAACTTGGGGGTGTCGATACCAGAGTAGTATCAGTATATAATCAATACAAGAGTAATTAGATTGTTTTCCCCTCAAAAATGTGGTTGCCGTTTTTGTTCACGTTTACAAACTCAAAGAAAAAGTATTTGGACCCAGGAAGACTTTTGAGGGCAAAAAAACAAACGATGTAATAGAGTAATTTGTGTTCTTTTTTTAGTTAGTGTATTGGTCAAATGAATGTATGTAAAAAAAATTTTACAAAAAGACATGCAGAAACTATTTTACATATTGTGTTGATATTGTTACAATTAGGGATGTCCCAATCCGATATTTGGATCGGATCGGCTGCCGATATTTGCCAAAAATTGCGTATCGGCAAGGCATGGGATAATGCCGATCCAGATCCAGTTTAAAAAAAACTTCGGTCCGTGTTTTCCAACGCACCGATTTAAATAATACATTCCACTTTTCTGCTGCTCCGTAATTTCCGTTCCGCATTTTCCAGCACACCTTCAACACATCCACAATTCTCACGCAGTTGCTTTTAGCTGCTGGCATTACACGACAGGCTCTTCTCACTCTTTCCTGTGTCTCCCTCTCACAGACAGCAAGTGCACCTTCTTACACACGTCACATACTGTCACGTCATACGTCACATACGTATACGTCCTCCCTGAGCAGAGAGGTAGCAGCATGGCTAACGTTAGCTGTGATGCTAGCGCAGCCGTGCGAGCAACGCTCCCTCTAAGGTGCTCGCCTGTGCAATTGCGCACTGTTTAAGCGTCCTCTGCGCATAGCAAATCTATGCCACGCACAAAATCAAATAAAAAAATAAGCGCATAACAATTTTCGACACACGGACACGACAGAGACAACAGTTTTCGTCATCATTGTTCAAATATTGTGACGTCTGTCGAGACGCTTATCTCCATTCGGTGCCACACGTCCACACCATCAAAATGCAGAGGCAAAAATTTCCACATCAACACCGTATGAAAAAATGTGTGATTTTTTTAGTTGAGATTTCCTTCTCTGCATGAAAGTTTAAAAGTAGCATATATTAATGCAGTATGAAGAAGAATGTTTTAATGTAGACATGCAAGCCTTGAAAGAACATTTTGAAAATCAAGACTACATTTCCTGCAAATGGGTGCATTTCTACCGTATATTTTAACTTTAGATTTATTCTCATATCAAACTCTTTTGGCTGTCTTTTTGACACTTACATCAGGCACCCCCCTCCACACCCTGGATTATAAATAATGTAAATAATTCAATGTGATTATCTTGTGTGATGACTGTATTATGATGATAGTATATATCTGATAGTATATATCTGTATCATGAATCAATTTAAGTGGACCCCGACTTAAACAAGTTGAAAAACTTATTGGGGTGTTACCATTTAGTGGTCAATTGTACGGAATATGTACTTCACTGTGCAACCTACTAATAAAAGTCTCAATCAATCAATCAAAACACATAGAATCATCATACTGCTGTGATTATATGCATCAAGTGTTCATTCAAGGCTGAGGCAAAATATCGAGATATATATTGTGTATCGCAATATGGCCTTAAAATATCGCAATATTAAAAAAAGGCCATATGGCCCAGCCCTAGTTCAATGATGCCATTTCTGTTTGTCATGTATAATTTTTGTCTATTTTGTGTTTATCCTTGAATAAACAGGTCAGTTTCTTGTTACCAACCATTGTGTATTATTCGAACTCTTCTAATTCAGCTGGCTAGTTGTTATCAAGAGTACTAAAACCCTTTTCAACATGATTCTGACAACTAAGTAGGCTAAATAACTTTAAACTTTAATACATGCTCGGATAGGCCAGTATCGGTATCGATCGGTATCGGATCGGAAATGCAAAAACAATATCGGTATCGGATCGGAACTGCAAAAACCTGGATCGGGACATCCCTAGTTACAATGTCATTAGCATTCACCATAAATAAATAGAAAGATGTACAGTTAATACATGTGATCAGTATCGGTATTGATATCTGCTGATCTCACTCATGGAGGATCGGTATCAGAAACTGCAGCAAAACAAATGATAGGAACATCCCTCATTTTTATGTTTTTTTGACGTGGTAATGAGAAATTGATGGAACTAGTTGACAAGCCCGTTAACTTGAGTCTGACCCGAGAGAACAAGCTGCAGATGTGAAAGCACCTTCAGTGAGCATTTAGCAGGACACCTACCTTCAACTTGGAAAAGACAAAAGAGCAGTGACAAGCTTTCAGTTGAGCCTCCAGTCGATCAAGGCTCAGGATGTCGTCACTGTGTTAAAACAAGACATATCGTCAATAACGACAGCTTTGATCTTATTTATAATATTAATGAATCTGCTGAATAATGACATGCATTCACAAATGGAGTGTGTCCGGTGTCTAGTTGAGTGCTGATGTATAAACTTGTCCTCACCTCTCAGTGCCAAGCTGCTCTTGGACATAACTGTGGAAGAGGCGCAGGAAGCGCAGAGAAGTGGGCGCCTTCACCTTCCAGTTGACTTTCTCCATAATGATCTTCTCCATCCGCATCATGTCAGACACGGTGAAGCGGTTCTGACTGATGCGAATCAAGTCGGCGGCGAGGGGGACACTTTTCTTGTCTTCTGAAGATTGAGCAGCGATGTAGAAGCAGCAGAGACCCACACAGGACAGGTGCTTTGGCTGAATCTGTGGAGAACAGGAATTGTGGGCAGTCCTGTAACCGTCGACAAGACCAGAGTTTTAGGCGTTACTGTACAAACCTTCATGACCGAGAGAAAGCGGTCTAGCAGGCTGATGGCCAGAGAGAACGTCTCTGAGCTGAAACCAAAGAACCTGGTTAGGGTGAGCAGGTCCTTCACCTCCAACTCTCGCAGTCTGGTCGTCATCCTGATCCCATTGTCCTGTGCACTCTCGATGATCCTCAAACCGCTCAGCTTTGGCTGGTAGCGGCCTTCCAGGTCGGTTAAGGCCTTCAATTGGACTGCAAAAGGCAGTGCTGCTGGTCCTGTCACTGTGTCAATCATCTGTATGGATGGACATCATAGTTATTCATATTTATATGCAAGTACACCATTCCCTCACCCTCAATGCATCTCTTTAAAGGGGAACATTATCACCAGACCTATGTAAGCGTCAATATACAGGTAAAAGCCAGTAAATTTGAATATTTTGAAAAACTTGATTTATTTCAGTAATTGCATTCAAAAGGTGTAACTTGTACATTATATTTATTCATTGCACACAGACTGATGCATTCAAATGTTTATTTCATTTAATTTTGATGATTTGAAGTGGCAACAAATGAAAATCTAAAATTCCGTGTGTCACAAAATTAGAATATTACTTAAGGCTAATACAAAAAAGGGATTTTTAGAAATGTTGGCCAACTGAAAAGTATGAAAATGAAAAATATGAGCATGTACAATACTCAATACTTGGTTGGAGCTCCTTTTGCCTCAATTACTGCGTTAATGCGGCGTGGCATGGAGTCGATGACTTTCTGGCACTGCTCAGGTGTTATGAGAGCCCAGGTTGCTCTGATAGTGGCCTTCAACTCTTCTGCGTTTTTGGGTCTGGCATTCTGCATCTTCCTTTTCACAATACCCCACAGATTTTCTATGGGGCTAAGGTCAGGGGAGTTGGCGGGCCAATTTAGAAGAGAAATACCATGGTCCGTAAACCAGGCACGGGTAGATTTTGCGCTGTGTGCAGGCGCCAAGTCCTGTTGGAACTTGAAATCTCCATCTCCATAGAGCAGGTCAGCAGCAGGAAGCATGAAGTGCTCTAAAACTTGCTGGTAGACGGCTGCGTTGACCCTGGATCTCAGGAAACAGAGTGGACCGACACCAGCAGATGACATGGCACCCCAAACCATCACCCAACCATGCAAATTTTGCATTTCCTTTGGAAATCGAGGTCCCAGAGTCTGGAGGAAGACAGGAGAGGCACAGGATCCACGTTGCCTGAAGTCTAGTGTAAAGTTTCCACCATCAGTGATGGTTTGGGGTGCCATGTCATCTGCTGGTGTCGGTCCACTCTGTTTCCTGAGATCCAGGGTCAACGCAGCAGTCTACCAGCAAGTTTTAGAGCACTTCATGCTTCCTGCTGCTGACCTGCTCTATGGAGATGGAGATTTCAAGTTCCAACAGGACTTGGCGCCTGCACACAGCGCAAAATCTACCCGTGCCTGGTTTACGGACCATGGTATTTCTGTTCTAAATTGGCCCGCCAACTCCCCTGACCTTAGCCCCATAGAAAATCTGTGGGGTATTGTGAAAAGGAAGATGCAGAATGCCAGACCCAAAAACGCAGAAGAGTTGAAGGCCACTATCAGAGCAACCTGGGCTCTCATAACACCTGAGCAGTGCCAGAAACTCATCGACTCCATGCCACGCCGCATTAACGCTGTAATTGAGGCAAAAGGAGCTCCAACCAAGTATTGAGTATTGTACATGCTCATATTTTTCATTTTCATACTTTTCAGTTGGCCAACATTTCTAAAAATCCCTTTTTTGTATTAGCCTTAAGTAATATTCTAATTTTGTGACACACGGAATTTTGGATTTTCATTTGTTGCCACTTCAAATCATCAAAATTAAATGAAATAAACATTTGAATGCATCAGTCTGTGTGCAATGAATAAATATAATGTACAAGTTACACCTTTTGAATGCAATTACTGAAATAAATCAAGTTTTTCAAAATATTCTAATTTACTGGCTTTTACCTGTATACATAGTTAAATGTCACCCACATACGAAAAACGAGCAGGCACCTGCAGCATATGCCACAACAGAAGAAAAAAAAAAAAGAGATGGACACTTTTACAGAGCGGAGAAGGCCCCCGACGCCTCGCCGGGGTCCGGGACCGAGGCCCCTTCCCCCGAGAGGGCCCCACCGGGAGCCGTAGCTGAGGCGATCCGCGAGAAGGGCCCGACGCACGTCCAGGGTCACCACCGCACCGACACCCCGCCTCGTCCGCCTTCGCCGCGGCCGGTGTCACGCGCAGCAGGTAAGCAGCTTACCTGCCCGCCACCCCCGTGGCCGGGGGTTCGTAACAGGGGTCACTCCGCGCGCTCCGCCCGCGCAGCTTACCTGCCCGCCACCCCTGTTGCCGGGGGCGCGTAACAGGGGTCACTCCGCGCGCAGTGCGCTCACGAAAGGGGTGGGGCTCACCCTGGTTGATATAGACAGCAGCTAGGACGGTGGCCATGGACGTCGGAACCCGCTAAGGAGTGTGTAACAACCCACCTGCCGAATCAACTAGCCCTGAAAATGGATGGCGCTGGAGCGTTGGGCCCATATACCCGGCCGTCGCCGGCAGCGAGACGCGCTTGGAGGTGCGCTCAGCGCGGCTCCCATATGATTGCGCACTGGTGTGCGTCTGGGTCGTGACAGCGTGGCACGCGAATGTCTGTGCTGCATTGGATCAGTCTCCTTTCTTTAACAGGCAAAAGCTTTATAACCTCACTAATGCCTTGCATCGTCTATATTAGATATATAGCAACGGGCGGGTGCGGGCGGATGGCGGGCGGATGCGGTTCTGATCAAATGTTAGATCGGGTGGATTGCGGATGGTTGACAACTTTCTGATGCGGTTGCGGATGAAATAATTGCCTATCCGCGCATCTCTACTACCCACCTCTGCCTATATGATAAAGCAACATGTGAAAAGCAGCTTGTTTACGTCCAGTTTAACTTGCAAGCGAGACTTTTCACAGCCAAGTTAGTCTTGTGACTCAGCAGCTGTCAAACTGGACTCAACTGGACTGGAGGGGGCATGGGTGGGGGCTACAGCGAATATACGTCACAGGGACGGGTATTATAAGGTTTATTTACAAAACAAGTACTTTGTATTTCAAGGGAATGTCGGGGAATGTGAAGGTAATACAAATAAAAAATAATGGTGGGTGTGTTTGGAAAACAGTAGGGGGCGTGCAGTCGTGCTAACATGCCCGGACATATCCCCTGCCCGTACAAAGCAATAGTGAGAACCATAGGCCTGATTAGGACAACAACAAACCGGTGTCATATAACATTTGTCCACTGTAGACGTTAACATTCAACGCCATGACAGTTTCACTAAGACGGTTGTCATGGCGGTAAATTAAAGCAAACGTTTTGAGTGTTAGCTAGCAACAGAAGTGCTCGTCGAGTCCACTTACCTTGGCTCAAATTACGTTGCTTGGAAATTCCACCAAAAAAAAAATATCCGTAAGGGGAAAAGTGGGTTGAATATGTGTGAACTAGAATAAATGTATGAACTTTTAAGCATAGATTTACACCCGCCTTCGCACACCCCCTACCCTTGGAGTAAGGCGACGGGGAAAAGGACAGTGCAAGATTTCATACGGGTATTAAAGCGAGCCCATTCCCTAACATGGCGAGCTCTCATTGGCCACCAAGGAGCGAGATTGTGTATTCTGTATTTTCATTGGACATTTTTCCTGTCATTCACAAATACGCCCCGCCTTTCACTAACCGGAAAGCCAATCCGTACGACAGGAATAAGCGACACAGTATGTTAATTAAAACCAACATTTATACATTTTATTTCACAACCAACACAAAAGTCGGTTAAAGTTTATATAATATATTTTTTTCCGAGCACTTGTACTATTCTAAAGGCCACATACTAAAGGTGTGTACATGAACATGGACACCCAGCGTCAGCCTTCTAGAACAGTCTAGAACAGGGGTCCCCAAAACTACGGCCCGCGGGCCGGATACGGCCCCCCAGCATCCAAAATCCGGCCCACGGGAAGTCCCAAGTTAAATCTTTCCTTTCTAATCCATTTTCTACCGCTTGTTACTGTCAGTGTCTCCTAGCCGCTCAGGCAAATCATATTGTCTAAAAATGAATTTTCCCATCGATAACGTGACAATATTAAATGTTGATGAACATCAATGTTAATTGATGTTAAATAATAATAATAATAATAATAATACACTTTATTTATAAGGCGCCTTTCTGGGCACTCAAGGACACCGTACAAAATCAAAACGATAAAATCAAATTGGATAGAAACAACAATAATAA